>NC_080699.1:10484571-10787602 GCF_030445035.2 Dasypus novemcinctus
TCTATCTCATTACTTGTGATTGGTCTGTTGTGTTCATCAATTTCTTCTTTCATCCATGTAGGCTGTTTATGTGTTTCTAGGAATTTGTCCATTTCCTCTAAATTAACCATCTTGTTTGCATGCAATTTTTCAAAGCATCCTCTTATGATACACTTTCTTTCTGGGGTATCAGTGGTGATATCATCTTCCTCATTTCATATTTTATGTATTTGCATCTTCTCTATTTTTTTCTTTGTTAGTCCATCTAAGGGATTGTAAATTTTATTAATCTTCTCAAAGGACCAACTTCCAGCTTTGTTTATTTTTTTCTAGTGCTTTCTTATTTTCAGTGTTATTTAGCTCTGCTCTAATTGTTTTTTTCCTTCTTTCTAATTGTTTTGGGTTTAGTTTGTTGTTCTTTTCCTAAATCTTCCAAGTGTGCAGTTAGGTCTTTGATTTTAGCTTTTTTTCTTTTTTAATATAGGCATTTATGGCTATGAATTTCCCTTTCAGTACAAATTTTGTTGCATCCAGTAGGTTTTGGTACATTGTGTTATCACTTTCATTTGTTTCAAAGTAGTTACTGATTTCTTTTGCAATTTTCTCCTTGACCCATTGTTTATCTAAGAGTGTGTTGTTTAACTTCCATGTCTTAGTGCCTGTGATGATTAGGCTATTGTGTCAACTCAGCCAGGTAATTGTGCCCAGCTATTTGGTCAAGCAAGCACTGTGCTAACTGTAATACAAGGCATTTATGGACTTTAGTCACCATTGACTTTACTGCAGTGGTAAATCATAGATAGCTGATTATAATTACATCAACCAGGGAGATTGCCATCAGCAATGAGTGACACTTTATCCAATCATTTGAATGCCTTAAAAGGGGAAGTGATTCCAGCATTAAGTGAGAATTTGCCAGCTCGTCTTTGGACAGCCAACATCTCCCAGAACTCATCAAAAACCTTCATGAGACTTTCATTGGAGCCCCTGGTTGCAGCCTGCCTGTGGAACCTGGACTTGTGCATCCCATGGCTGCATGAGAGACTCATAAAATTGCACACTATTGGCAGATATCTCTTGTTGCTTCTGTTTCCCTAGAGAACCCTGACTAGTACAGTGCCTTATCTGGCTCTCTGCTCTGTACTGATTTCCAGCTTCTTTCCATTGTGGTCAGAGAAATTACTTGGTATAATTTCAGTCTTTCTGACTTCATTAAGAGTTGTTCTGTGGTGTAGCATGTGGTCTATCCTAGAGAATTATCCATGTGCACTTGAGAAGAATGTATATCCTGCTGTATTTGGGTGTAATGTTCTGTATATGTCTAATAGGTCCAGATCCTCTAATGTATTATCCAAGGTCTCTATTTCTTTATTGATTCTCTGGCAAGATGTTCTGTCTAATGGTGTTAATGGTGTCTTACAGTCCCCCACTATAATTGTAGAGACATCTATTTCTCCACTTAATTTTTCTAATGTTTGCCTGGTTAGGTGCGTAAATATTTATGATTGTTCTTTCCTCTCAATAGATTATCCCTTTTATTAACATATAGTGGCTTTCTTTGTCTCTTAAAATTATTTTGCATTTAAAGTCTTATTTTGTCTGATATTAGTATAGCTATTCCTTTTTTGGTTTTTGTTTGCATGTAAAATTGTTTTCCAACCATTCAATTTCAGCCTCCTTTCATCTCTGGGTTTAAGGTAGGTTTCATATAGACAGATTATAGCTGTGTCATATTATCTTATCCATTTTGCCAATCTGTGTCTCATGACTGAAGAGTTTAATCCATTAACATTCAATGTTATTACTGCCAAGGAATTACTTACATTAGTCATGTTTTCTTTATGTTTATGTATGCCATTTGTTGTTTTTATTTCTCTTTTTATCTTTTTAGTTGCTTTTCTCCAACTCTCTCTTTCCTATTTTTTTCCTTTTGACCTGCAGAACTCCCTTTAGTATTTCTTGAAGGGCAGGTTTCTTATTGACAAACTCTCTTTTAATTTCTGTTTATTGGTGAATATTTTGAACTCTCCCTCATTTTTGAATGCCAGCTTTGATGGATAGCAAATTCTTGATTAGTAGTTTATTTTTTCTTTTAGCACCTTAACTATGTCCTACCACTGCTTCTCATCTCTATGGTTCAGATGATAAATCATCACTTAATCTTATCAATCTTCCCTGTATGTGATGGATCTCTTCTCTCTTGCTGCTTTCAGTATTATCTCTTTGTCTTCAGCACTGGACAATTTGACAAGTATATATCTTGGAGTAGGCCTGTTAGGACTTATACTGTTTGGAGTGTGCTGCACTTCCTGGACATGTACATCCATGTTCCTCAAAAGAGTTATGAAATTTTCAGCCATTTATTTCCTCCAACACTCCTTTTGCCCCCTTTCCCTTCTCTTCTCCCTCTGGGATGCCTATAATGCATGTGTTTGTATGTTTTATGTTGTCATTCAAATCCCTAAGTACCTGCTGGATTTTTTTCTATCTTTTTATCTATTTGTTCTACTGTCTTTCTGATTTCAGCTGTACTATCTTCCACATTGCTAATTCTTTCCTCTGCCTGTTCATATCTGCTATTATGTGCTTCCAGGGTATTTTTTATTTCTTGCATTGTGCCATTCATCACCATCATATAGATCATCTTTTCATGTACATTTACAATTTCTTCAGTATATTCTCCATGTGTCTTAATAATATCCTTTATCTCTTCCTTCATTTCATTAAGTTGATATATATTTGTTTGGACACCTCTGATTAGTTGTTCCAAGTTCTGCATCTCCTCCTGTTTTTTAGTTTCTTCATTGGACTCGACCATGTCTTCCTGTTCCTTGGTATGGCTTGTACATTTTTGTTGGTGTCTAGGCATCTGTTTACCTTGATAGATTTATTCAGTTGGTTAGCTTCCCTTTCTGCTCTAGTACTTTATTTTGTTGTTGTTTTTGTGTTTCTGGTAAGGTTTCACTTTGACACTTTGTTTCTCTTATTCTAGTTCCTTATTGTTGTCCATGTTCCCTTGAAAAAAAATTAAGACCAGAGAAAAAGAAAGTGATTAGAAGAGAAAAAGAATAATAGTAATAATTATAGTAAAAGGAGAAGAGGCACCATACAAGACCTGGGAAAATGAATTCCTAACATGAGCAAGAAGTATAGAGGAATAAGAATAAAAAAGTGGACTAGAAACAATGAAATGAGAAGCAAAATATAGAAAAATATATGGAATGAATTAAAAGGCTGGAATAGGGTGTCAGAGATGGGGGATGCATGGGAGGAGGTTCACCTGGGACATACCTATAAGGCCTATGAATGTGTTCAAGTGTTCATGGGCCATTGTCATAGTGGGTGGAAATCCACACAATAACACAAGAAATATCTAATTCCCATCCTGGAAAGCTTTGCCACATTCTCTGGTGGGACAGCAAGAATCCCCTGAGTAAAGGGGTAGTGATTAGTGAAGAAGGATGGACAATTGACGGGCTCTTGATTGTGATGACTGTACTTATGGACCTTTACTTTTGAAACTGAAACTTAGTCTAGTATTATAGGGTGCCTAAGCATTAACTCCTGAGAGCCTCCTCAAATGTGGCCTCTCTCTAAGCCAAAACTCTCTATCTAAGCATATGAATGTATTTCTTCCTCCCCACACCCACCGTGTGGAAATTACTCTTGGGGATGAGCCTCCCTAGCACTGAAGGATTACTAACAAGCACCAACTAGTACCACAAAAACTGGCAAAAGAACATGACCAAAAGGGGGAAAAGTTAAAGACAAATGAATTTATGTGGCTAAGAGACTTCAAAGTGATTTGGGAAGTCATTTCAGAGGTTACACTTATGCACGTCTCAGCAGGAACTCATTGACTGCCAAAATGACTATTACGTCAAATAGCAGGGGTCCTGAGGGCTCTGGAGACATCCAGACACTATAGACAGGGCAGACTGCTCAGGAGTTTGACACCCTACCAGTAGGCCCTACTTTGGGATTTACTACTCTCCAGTGTGGTAGAGTTGGACTAAGTTGTGTTTTCCCTACACATGGCTCTGTTGCCCCTCTATTTGAACCTATAGTTAGTAATAGAGTTGATAGTTGTATGTCCAAAAAACTTGAATCTTTGCACTGTCCACGTGCAACTTGGGCCCTGAATATCAACAGATTTGCAACACCTAATCTCCAGTTCATTGAACTCACCCAAGACAACTAACAAAGAGATGGTGCCTCACAATGACCGTCTCAAGGAACAGAGAGTATCTGAAACTGCAAGCTAGAAAGTCCTATCCATCTGCCTCAAGGGATCCAAGCCCCCTTTCATTTAGAGGTGGAGTGGGCATCACAATTCCAGGATCCTCAGGATTGGGGAATGGATGATATACTAGAGCATACTTACAGTTGTTCTACTGTAGACTTGTTGGATCCTAGCAATGGAAGAACTTTTATCATGGATGTAGAGGCATTGGCCCCTGGAGGTTCCGAGGGGAAGAAAAGGGAAAAGTAGTTATAATTTGGGCTCATTTTGGGGACTTGTACTGATATAGGCCATTGTATATCTTGTATTAACTTGCAAAAATGTGCAGAAGAGAGTGTAAACTACAATGTAAACTATAATCCTTGCTTAGTGGCAATGCTCCAAGAAGTGTTCATCAGTTGTGGCTAATGTATCACACTAATGAAGAATGTTGTTGATGTAGGAAAGTGTGAGAATGCTAGGGAGCAGGGCATATGGGAATCAGCTATATTTTTTGTGTAACATTTATATAATCTGTTGTTTTTTTAAAAATATATATATTTAAAAATAATCATAAAAGACTGGAATGAAGAGAAGAGAAAAAACAGAAAAGAGAAAAGAAAAAAAAAAGAAAGAAAATAGAGGAAGAGAGAGACAAATAAAAACAAGACAAATTGAAAACCAAAGAAAAAGAATTGGAATGGGAGAACAGCAGCAGCAAACAGAAGACAGAAAAATGAAGGTGAGAAAAGAAAGAGCATAGGTAGAAAAAAATCAGTAAAAGGAAAAAAAAAGGGGGAAACAAAAAAAAGAAGAAACAAAACAGCAACAACATAAAAAAAAGAAGAAAGAAAAAAACAAAATACAAAAAAAAAAGTAAAGAAAGCAGGGAAACACAGCCTTTCCTCAGGAGCAGAGGCTGCCAGTGTTCATCAATTAATCACCCTGTAGCCTGCCCTCTGCAGGTTTTGTACCAGTTTTTAGTGAGTAAAATAAGGAACAACAACAAAAAAAGGAATCTTTTTTTTTTTTTAAATAAGAGGTCCATGAAAAGCTAATACAAAAAGAATGTCTACATGTTCCTGTCATAATATATCAGCTGGATGCCTGATAATCCATGGATCACTTCTCTAAGAAGAGCCATGAATCAAACCAGGGACCTCTATGTGTAAGGCAGAAATTGTCTCCTTAGGTTAGTTACCCTTTCAGAAAGCTTTCTGCCTCCTTTCCCTCAGGCCGGTTAGATTCCTTGCACCTTGCTAGGGTCCTGATGATTAGGCGCCTGTCTGTCCTCGTCTGCTCTCTAATCTACTTCTTCTCTTTCCTAGGAGGCTGGGCGGGGTGTGAGGGCCTGACTGAGAAGAGGCCCCCTGCCCTTTCCCTGTCAGGTCAGGGTCCCTTCCGAGATTCAGGGGGCGCTCAGCTGGCCAAACTCACCACAGAGAAGCCCCTCTCCACCCTCCCAGCCCCTCTTCCTCCCAGGGAATGCCCCTCACACTCTGGAGCAGGGAGACAGGGGCTCACCCAGGCTGCTTACCCTGAGGGCGGGGTGCAGGTGCTGCTTCCAGCCACAGGGGGAGCAGCTCACCGCTTTCCTTTGGCTTCTTTATCTTTCCAGGACCTTCCTAGTTGACTCGGGCATCTTCCTGTTCTAGGTATATACAAAGCATCTCCTTCAGATGGGCCTCTGTCCTCTCTCCGCTCCTTCGTTGTGAGAGGGTCAGACTCTAACTACCCACCTCGGCGCCATTTTCCCAGAACTCTTTTCAATTCCTAAAATCCATCTTACTGTAACATTAGTTCCACAAAGGCTGGGGCCAGTCATATTTGTTCCTCAGTCTATCTTGTGTCTATTCCATGGGAAGCCCCTATAAAAAAGTGTTAAATGATTGGATGGCAAAAGAAGGGACATGCTCAAGGTTCACAGAACTAATTAAAGGCAACCCAGGACAAGTTTTGTCCCTTTCTGGACTTGGTATTCCTTGGATGCGGTGTCATGTTGTATTCTTATGTCTATTTCCAGCTCTATGTAAGTGCTTAATAACGACTGTTGGATACATAGAAATAGCAAGGAATGGAATTTGGATTATGTGGTTTTAAGCTTACACAGAAGGGCTATTATACTAAATCTGCAAATCATGGAACTTAGTGATTAAAAAGAGTTGTCATTGTTATGCACTTGAGTTTATAAGCAGCACTGCACTTTGTTTATGTTTTCGTCAGGATGAAACCTGCTTACTTTGCTGTCTTAAAGTCATAACTACATTTTAAAGTTGTGATGAGGTGATTCTGACTCAGAAAATGTCTGTTAAAATACAGAGAAAGCCAAGCTTCAAACTGAGACTGAACAGAAAGATTTAATTTATGAATGTTCAGTCTGTGCTCATTTTAATAAACAACTTCTCTATCTAAAAGAGGATGGATAAATTCAAGTTTATGAGAGTATTTTCTTTTTTTTTTTTTTAAAGATTTATTTATTTATTTAATTCCCCCCCCTTCCCCTGGTTGTCTGTTCTTGGTGTCTATTTGTTGCGTCTTGTTTCTTTGTCTGCTTTTGTTTCTTTGTCCGCTTCTGTTGTCGTCAGCGGCACAGGAAGTGTGGGCGGCGCCACTCCTGGGCAGGCTGCTCTTTCTTTTCACGCTGGGCGGCTTTCCTCACGGGCGCACTCCTTGCGCGTGGGGGCTCCCCCACGCGGGGGACACCCTTGCGTGGCACGGCACTCCTTGCGCGCATCAGCACTGCGCATGGCCAGCTCCACATGGGTCAAGGAGGCCCGGGGTTTGAACCGCAGACCTCCCATATGGTAGACGGACGCCCTAAGCACTGGACCAAAGTCCGTTTCCCGTGTATTTTCTTTACTTCAGGAGAACTAGAATAATAAAATGCCATCCTTCCCAACTTACTTCCTGCTTGAGCAAGTTTTATCAATAGGTCTGTCACAATGCTGAACTTGGGAGCTCTTGTTATGTTGTATTACAAATATAATTATCTTGGGAAGCAATTGTGGCTCAAGTGATAAGGCCTCTGCCTACCATATGGGAGGACCTGGTTCAATCCCTGGGGTCTCCTGGTGAAAAAGAAGAAGACAACGCATGCCTGCGTGGCGAGCCAGTGCCCATGTGGCAAGCTGAGTATCCATGTGGTCAGCTGAGTGCCCAAGCAGTGAGCCGAATACCCACACAAGTTTCCACGTGGCAAGTACAGTGCCTGCACAAGTGAGTCAAGGTGAAGCACAGCAGAGACTAAGAACTGCGGTGGTACAAATGACAGGGAACCTCTCTCTACATCAGAGGTCCCCAGGATCAAATCTGGGTGAATTGTAAAGGAGAAAGATGAGAAGAGAAGACAAAAAGAGAAATAGATACAGAAGATCACACAGCGAATGGACACAGATGGCAAAAACAGCAGGGCGGGTGGGAGAGGGGAAGAAAAAAAATAAATCTAATTATCTTGAATACTTATGGTATATACTATCAACAACAATTAAAAAGGTCCAAATTTTTTTCCTTATTTAATTTTTAATGGTGTCAGTGAAATTACCATCCTCATCAAGTGGTGTATTTGAATTACTCATTGGATCAGGCCTTGACAAAAAGAAATGTTATTTTTTCCTGTTACACTCAAAGAGTTAAATTACTTGAAAAAGTTAGTACTGTTTCAACTTTTGGCAGTGTTTGGAGGTAAGTAAAGGGAAAGCTATAACTCCTCTTCAGTGTGGTTGAGGCTTAAGTTAAAAGCATCCCATTTCCCACTAGACTGTCTCAGCACCTGAGGTTCCACCACCTGAGGCTTACTCTTCTGTCTTATTGACTTAAAGTGAAACTCACATTCAGTTTTTATCCAATATTCAGAATTTATTGATTCATTAATTATTTCATCTTTAAGCCATAGCCATGGAATAGCCATAGAAGTTATTAACAGTTGAAAAATAGGAAGGGAAACTGATGCTCAACAAGTTTAAATTATTCGCCAAAGAGCTCATAGCAAATTCTGGTCTTCTGACTTCAGATCCTGACACTTTCACCAACATAACGAAGCCCTAATAATTATTTACTGTAAGTGTTTTGATTGGGACAATTACAAGTTGGTTTCCACTGTTCAAATCTCTTTTCCTTCCCTACAATCCTTCAGTGGGTAACCTCTTCTTATCTTATCTGAGAAGTTCTCCCCCAACCAGAGGCTGACTTTGCACAGCAAGGTTTATTTCTCTCTAGGACCATCATGACTGCTTCTCTCAGGGCTCTTGGAAATCCCACTGATGAATTCTAAAGCTCTTGACACTCTGCCTCTTGGGATTCATAAAACAAAGATGTTAAGACAACAATGCAATTAAGGAAGGAACGGGAGGATGCCGAGTCTTTTGTCTGTGACCTCATGATGGTTTCAAGGAGGATTCTAAGGATAAAGTTGCAGTTACAGATATGAACCGGGTCCTCACAGAGGTGACTGAAGGAACTAAAACCAGAGAAAGAAGGGACAGCCTGTATTATTCAGAACTCTTTAGTCACAAGCGGCATATCCATATATAGCAGTATAAGCTGAAATGGAATTCATTGGCTTATGTCACAAGATGGAAGGGCAGTGTAGGACAGGATGGGAGGAGCTGGCATTAGGGTGGAGGAGCTGAAGCCAGGGTCTTGAATTGTCAGGATGGTGTCCTCTTCTCATTTTTACTCTTCACTGTGTATTTCTTCCTCCTTTGCTACTGAAAAACGATGATATGGAAGATGGGGTCTTTGAAAATAAAGCTCATATTCTTTAACTATCTGACCAGAGATGAAATAGATATTCTTTGCCTAGGTAGTGTTTGGAAAAAAAATTGAGGGGAGGAACTTAGACTCATTTTAGGTCAGATGACAATTCCTTGAATCAATCGACGTGGATGGGTATGATGAGTTTCATGATTAGCCAAGTGTAGGTCATGTATTCACACCCATAGACCAGAAGGCAGTTTACCAGAAGAAAGGGGAGTGGTGTGTTTATTACCTTTATGATCAGAAGTAGATCATGGAGAGCTTGGCATACTATGCCAGAGAATTTAGAGTATCTCCTATGTGTGATCTACTTATAAGCATTGAAAGGATTAAAGTAGAAAAAAAACATTTTACTTTAAAAAACAAACAAAGAACTCTACAGCATAAACTGTGAACCCTAATGTAAATTATGGGCTATAATCAATAATATACTTAAAATAATATTGTTTCATTTATTATAACAAAGGTACCACACTAATGCAAAGTGTTAATAACAGGAAAAACTATGTGTGTTTTGGAGAGTATAAAGGAACTATGTACTTTCTGCAAGATTTTTCTGTAAACCTACAATTGTTCTAATATAAGGAAATTTTAAAATAAGACAAAAGAGAAACCATGAGCAATGAAATAGAGATTTTAAAGACAGGAGATAGATGTCTCAGGAGATGATTCTGCAAGTATAAATAGGATGCAACGATGACTATAAGGAAGGAGGTAGCTGTGGGTGTATAGAAGAGGAGTCAGCTTTGAGAAGTGATATGAAGACAGAATTTTACAGGATTGTAAGGGCCTTGAAAGTGGAGTGTGGGATAATGTATGTAATGAGCTTCACTCCTATATTTCTAGCTTGCATGCTTGCATGATGATGGCATAATTTACAATGTATGGAAAACATGAGGAAAAGCAGATTTGGCATCAATGTTTCATAAAGTCATTGTAAGATCTGCTTGAATTGTACCTTTGGGTTACTGGGCAGTGGCTGAGAGCTTTCCCTGCCCAGAGGATGAATGATTATGTCTTATTTTCTTTTGTATTTGGTGTAATTGAGCTTGTTCAGTAGGTGGTGTCCTGTCACAGAGTAGCCAAAGACTTTTTCAGAAGTGTTGTGATCTAAGAGTCAACAAGCAGAATGCTTTGGTTGATACCCAGCCTCCTCTCTCCCCACTCACTGAACCTCAAATATATACCTCCCATGATGACTTTGTCCCTAGAAATGCTAGTTCTTCAAAGAGTAGACTTTTTAGCTTACATGCCAAGTGGCTGCACGCTCTTTTTCAGATCTTCCACAAATTGTGGATCAAGGAGTAGGAAGAGAATCCATGGGAAACGAGTCTGTAAGAAGCTCTATGAACACCTTAGAGGTTGTCCATGATCAAACATTTGATTCTGTTTGATTCTGAAGTGGTCTCTAATCCAAATAATATCTTTCTAAATGGCTAGGTTTCTTCATGAAGTTCTGCTCAAGCTGTCATAGAATCTGTAATAATTGCCTAGGCACCCAAAGCAACATAATGACATTGTCCTGACTTTGTTAAAACTTTCTCCTTCTTAATTGGATCTCACCACCTCAAGCTATAGAATATATTATCTTTTTAGTCAGTGTTTATACCCATAAATAATATGAAAAAATATCAGTGCCTCTTTTCTTAGCAATCATTTTGACAAGCTACCCAGTGTGATCTTTCAAAAAACTCTGTCGTTATGGAATCTCCATTAATTTTCATCAGGAGGATTTGTGTTCCTAAGGCATTCTCATCTAGACCAGAGATGGGCAAATTATAGCCTGTGAACTGGTTGCCTCTCAGTTTTATTGAAATGCAGCCATGTCCATTCATTTGTGTATTGTCTAAGAGCAGAGTTGAACATTTGTGACAAGGACTGAATAGCCCACAAGCCTAAAATATTTACTTCCTCACCCTTTCCAGAAAATGTTTCCTGGCCCTTGTTGTAAAGTATTATTTCTTGATAATGGGAGATCCTGATTAAAACTAATATGCTCATTAAAACAAGCAGGAATGAAATGATATTACCTCTTTTTAAAAAAAATATCCCTCTTTCCCTCTGTCAGCTTCTTTTCATTCATGCAATTAATACTTTTCTGATATTTTATATTCATTTTGGTTGCCCTGAAAGTAATTCATGTCACTGAATTTATTAGAGTCTGTTGTACCTGGTGTATTTAAAGTTCAGAGGTTGTACATTGTATTAGTCAGACATAGGAGTGCTGACACAAAATACCAGAAAGCCGTTGGCTTTTATAAAGGGTATGTATTTGGGGTAGAAGCTTGCAGGCCATAAAGCATAAGTTACTTCGCGCACCAAAGTCTGTTACCATCTATTGGAGCAAGATGGCTACTGACGTTCAGTTTTCCTCTTCTTCTTAAGGCTCTGTGGCCCCAGCTTCTTCCAATATCAGCGGTAGGCTACCAGGCTCTCTAGGCTTTGTCTTTCTCCTGGGGGCTCAATTATCTCCGGGTTCAGGCTTGCTTCTCTCCACAAGGTCAGCCGTAGATTATCAGGCAAACAGCTCGTCTCTCTTCCTGGGGCCTCTGCCTTGTCTGTGGAGCTGTCTCTATTCCTCTGTGTTCTTCTCCAGCGTGTTTAATTTCCAGGCTCTAACTCAAAATGCTAACTCTCTTTGCCATGTAGTTTTCTCTGAGTCCCTGCCCACTAAGGGGGTGGGGATGCAATGTCCTACTGAGATGGACCAATCAAAGCGTTAATCATTATTTAATCAAGTAAAAGTGAAACCTCTGAATCCAATATAATCTAATATGCCCAGAGAGACAGACCAGTTTGCAAACATAATCCAATATCTATTTCTGGAATTCATAAACAATGTCAAACTGCCATATACATACATGAGAGGATATAGTCAGATCATAAACTTTCTGATTTGTCAGCTTTGTTGGCTCAGCAGGAATCTGGAAATGTCAGGTTCTATCACTTTTGTGCTCTTTTAACGAGTCATAGTGAATGAGATAAACTTAAGTTTTCCTTTTATTCTGCACACTGATGTAGATGTAGATAACATGGAATTTATAAATAGGATTCCTGAATCCTTTTCTTAGCCCAACCAAACACTTCTATGAATCTGGGAAGTTGGAAAGGATGAAATTTTAAAGATAGAAAGGATGTTGAAAAACTCCAGTCCAATATTCTCTTATTATAGATTATAGTCACATTGGTCCTGAGATGCTAAATGACTTGGCCTTAGCCAGAAGTTAATTGAATTGCAAAACAGAAAACAAGACCAGATTTATTAATTCCTGTTTCAAGAATATAGCATCTATCTAACTTGAAAAATTTTATTATAAAAGTAAAATAATATTTACATTATATATTGAAAGGGAAGGATTTTGCTTAGAATTTTATATATATTCATGTTATTTAGGATAATTTCCTACGTATATTCATTATTTCTTCTTTGCCTAAGAATAATTTGGGAAAATCCACAAAATTATTTTTGGCATACCAACTCCTATTGCTAAACTTTGTAAAAATAATGATGTATTTTAAGATGTTATAATTAATTTGGTCATTGTATAAAACTATAAATTGGTATCTAGAAATCTTGGTAAATGTAAATATAAAAAATCATAAATTAACCCATCATAGGTAATCACTGGAACCCATAAAGCATTCTATTCTGCTTTTTAAAAATATCTATTTATCTATCATCTATCTGCCTACCTATTCAGCCTATCATTTTCACTCTTTCAGATTATTTGGGAGAATCTATTATATACCAGTTTTAGAAGCTAGACATACATTTAAACATAAGACAAATACAATTCCTTTTGTATTTTATTTTTCTTGTGAAGTTAAAATTAAAGAATTTAGTTTTTCTAAATTATTATGTATTTTATTTCTTATGTTTAAACCTATCATTACTATCTCATTTTCCTATATATTGACTTTGGCAATATTCAATTTTGAAGAAGTTTTGGATCACAGAAGGTTTACAACTATGGCAAGGGAGGATCATTGGTGTGGGGTATCAGTGATAGGGGATACATGGGAGGAAGCTCACCTGGGCATACATATAAGGCATATAAACACAACAACCAAAAGAATGCTGATTTCTCATCCTGGGGAGCTCTGCCACATTCTCTAATGGAACAGCAACAATCCCCCAAAAGGAGGGGCAATGGTTAGTGAAGAAGGATGGTCCGCAGATGGACTTCTATATTAACAATTATGTTTATGAGCCTTTACTCTCAAAATTGCAACTTAGCCTAGTGCTGTAGGGTGCCTAAGAGTTACCTCCTGAGAGCATACATATTGCTCACATATGGCCACTCTCTAAGCCAAACTCAGCATATAAATGCATTACCTTCCCCCCAGCATGGGACATGATTCCTGGAGATGAGCCTCCCTGGCACCAAGGGATTACTACCAAACACCAGAAGCAATGCAACTGGAAATAGACCTTGAATAAAAGGGAGAAATGATAAAGACAAAGAGTATATGACTAAGAGACTTCAAAGGGAGTCGGGAGGTCATCAAAGAGGTAATGCTTATGCATGTCTCAGCAGGATCTCATAGACTGCCAAAGAGGATACCCCAAATAGTGGGACTCCTGAGGGCTCAAGAGACACCCAAATCCTATGGTCATGGCATATAGCTCTGGAGTTTGGTGCCTTGCCAATGGGCCCTACTTTGGAGTTTGTGCTTCTGAGTGTGACAGAGTTGTACTCAGGTGAGACTTCTTTATACATGCCTTTTCTGTCTCTTTTATTTGAACCTATAGTTGGTGCTGAAGTTGGTAGGTGTAAGTCTAAGAGATTTGAAGCTCTAGGCTGTCCATGTGCCAGCTGGGCCCTGAGCCTCAGCGGAGTTGCAACACCTACTCTCCAGTTCATTGGACTCACCCAGGATAATTAACAAGAAGGTGAGGATGGACAACCACCACACCAAGAAACCGGAAGAGTCTACAACTGCAAGCAAAAGAGTCCCATCCATCAGCCATATGGGATCGAAACCCCCTTTCAATTAGAGGTGGAGTGGGCATCACCATCCAAGAATCCTCAGGCCTGGGGAATAAAATATGTACTAGAGTGGAATTACTGGTATTCTACTATAGAGTTACTATGATTCTAGCAATGGAAGAAATTTTATCATTGATGTGGAGGCAGTGGCCACTGGAGATGCTGAAGTCAGGGAAAGGGAAAGGTATAATATGGGGGCATTTCTGGTACTTGGAATTGTTCTGAATAACATTGCAAAGACAGATACAGGTCATTGTATATTCTGCCATAACCTACAGAATTCAGTGGGAGAGAATGTAACCTACAATGTAAACTATAATCCATGCTGTGTGGCAGTGATCCAAAATGTGTTCATCAGTTGCTGTGAATGTACCACACTAATGAAAGAAGTTGTTAATGTGGGGAAAAGTGGGAGGTGTGGGGAGTGGGGCATATGGGAATCCATTATATTTTTTATGTAACATTTTATGTAATCTCAGTATCTTTTAAAAATAAATTAAAAATATATCTAAAAAACCAAACCAAACAAAAAAGTATTACCAAATAATCAATTACAATTGTAATTACAAAGGAGAACAAGGTATCATCTACATATATTTTAAAAAAGGAATTTTGATGAAAGGGTCAGGGAAAACCACACTAAAAGCATGACATTCAGGCTGATCCTGAAGGCTATGCGGAAGTTAGCTAGATAAAGGGTAGTTAGAGGGAGGCGGGGTCAAGGCATTGTCCCACATCATACACTTCACTTTTCAAGTTAATTTTTTTATTTTGAGCATTTCCATCATTAAAAATGCCTCAAAATATTTTGTTTGCATTTAATACCATAGCATTACATGATGTAAAAGTAATAATGGATGCCCTTACAAAAAATATCCTTTCTAATATTCCCATTTTTTAATGAAATAAAGATCACTCTCATGACCTAGCATCTTATATACTGTGAGAAAATCATAGCATATTTCCATTTCCTTTCTTTGACATTTTATATATCCAATATTTCGATTGTATAAACTTGTAATGACAATTCTTAATCAAAAATACTTTCTGGGAAACGGACTTTGGCCCAGTGGTTAGGGCGTCCGTCTACCATATGGGAGGTCCGCGGTTCAAACCCCGGGCCTCCTTGACCCGTGTGGAGCTGGCCATGCGCAGTGCTGATGCGCGCAAGGAGTGCCGTGCCACGCAAGGGTGTCCCCCGCGTGCGGGAGCCCCACGCGCAAAGAGTGCGCCCGTGAGGAAAGCCGCCCAGCGTGAAAAGAAAGAGCAGCCTGCCCAGGAATGGCGCCGCCCACACTTCCCATGCCGCTGACGACAACAGAAGCGGACAAAGAAACAAGACGCAGCAAATAGACACCAAGAACAGACAACCAGGGGAGGGGGGGAAGTTAAATAAATAAATAAATCTTTAAAAAAAAAAAAAAAATACTTTCTGAGGGGAAACGGACTTTGGCCCAGTGGTTAGGGCGTCCGTCTACCATATGGGAGGTCCGCGGTTCAAACCCCGGGCCTCCTTGACGCGTGTGGAGCTGGCCATGCGCAGTGCTGATGCGCGCAAGGAGTGCCCTGCCACACAGGGGTGTCCCCCGCGTGGGGGAGCCCCACAGACAAGGAGTGCGCCCGTGAGGAAAGTCGCCCAGCGTGAAAAGAAAGAGCAGCCTGCCCAGGAATGGCGCCGCCCACACTTCCCGTGCCGCTGACGACAACGGAAGCGGACAAAGAAACAAGACACAGCAAATAGACACCAAGAACAGACAACCAGGGGAGGGGGGGGGGGGGGAAATTAAATAAATAAATAAATAAATCTTTTAAAAAAAAAAAAACTTTCTGAATCTATGATTATTTCCTAAATATTTATTGAGAAACCTACAAGTAGTAGATAGAATTTAATATAGTCTCATTGCAAATTTTTTAACTATATGTGTGATATATAATATAGCATATATTATGTACCCTCTACTATATAGCATATATACATCACTGTTTATATAGTATATGTAAATTGATAGGAAAGGGAAAATGCCATCATCACCACAATACCCTACAGTTAACCTTGAAGAGCAGTTTTATTTGTATTCTTACAGTTTTTATTCTATGCCTTTATAAATCTATCTACAAACTCATATAAACTTTTTATTTTCCACAAAAAATCCTATTATCCTATAAAAGTGTTTTTCACAATATTTATTATGCCATAAACTATTTCAGCTCAGAAAAAAATAGCTCTACATTCTTGTAAATGTTTGTATAGTATTTTATGATAACTAAGAGATAAAATCAGAGATGAAAACATTTATCAAAATGTTGAGCAAACCACTCAATGGGGGAACAAAATTAAAAGTCCTGATTTATTATGTTTTGCCAGTCTTATAAGGTGAAAATACTCTGACCAGGGCCAATTCAAACTACCAACAGTTTAACAACCAGCTCACAAATTTCCTGAAAGTTTAACAATTGGATTTTTGCCAACTGTACAAGATTGGCCCTTTGCAACTCACTTTCCAGGGAGAGTTGACCATTTACAGGGTGTTGAAACTCTTTATCTGAGGGTTTAAAGTGAATGATTCCAGGAGAATACAGTAGTGTGTGTTAAGGCTGGAAGCCGCTGGGTTGCCATGTCTTACAGCTACTACACTCATGGGGCCTGGGTCCCAGTCCCTGATCATCCAGCAGAGCAGCTAGCTACCACTCCTCAAGTCATGGATGCAGAGGTGGTAGGACAGGTAGGAGCCAAGCTTCTGCCACTTCTTATGGCTAAATAACAGTCAGCTCCAGATTTGGTCAAGGAAATGCTGGTGCTCTCACTAGTTATGCAAGCAACAGCCTGGCCACCAAACAACTGCATTTCTGTCTCCAGGATTCTGATGTCTCTTTTGAATCTGCCTCAAAATGCTGCATGCATTTTCTCCCAAAGAGTTCAGTTCCAGTACAGGACCATTCTTTTTAACAAATTCTCTATTAAGGAATATTTATATTGTTTTCAGATTTTCATTCTTGCAAACAGCGTTTCATGAGAATATTGCACATGCAATTATGTAAATATTGCTGAAGGATAGAAAACTAGAAGTAGAATTGCATGGTTAAAATCAATTCCTTTGAAATTGTTGTAAGTAATGTCAAAATTTCTTTCTAGAAGGCTTTGTCAATTTGAAATATTACCTGTAATCTTTGTGTGTGCCTGTTCCACCTCATTATTACTAATACCTTTGTTTACATTTTTAAATGTTTCAAAACTGAAGAAAGAAGAGGTATCTTTGTGCTGATTTAATTTGAATATCAAATTGTCAGCGTTGATTGTTATTTTAATTTGCTTACTTAATTTTTATATTTCTTCTTGTAAACAATGTTCATATATTTAATCTGAATTCATGAGTATCTATTTTAAATAATTTATAGAAAAAATAACCACTATAATGTTTGATGATACATAGGAAAAATATATAATATTTAAATATATCTAAGTTATCATTTCTCTATTAATTTTACCTATGGTGCTTTTCCTCATTCAGGAATTTAAATAATTTACAGCAATCTGGTTTTTTATGGCTTTTGACTTATGTCTAGCTTAAAGTCCTCCATTCTAATATTATAAGAATAGTCTTCCATATTGGCTATGAATGTTTGATTTTCAAATACATTTTTTGAAGTGTTTTACTTTTAAAGTCAGGTTTATTATTATTATCATTATTATTTTAGTCAGTTTTAAACTCTCTGTCTTCCTCTCTATTTTTTCTCTATAATATCTTTATGTTTGTCTCCCCACATTTCTTGGCTCAGCCCCCTCTTTACCTTTGAGACTGGTGAAGGCCTGAGAAAACCCTTGCTGGAGAACCATTGGCATCATGATACCTGACTGCTGTTGCCTCCAGCAGACTCTTGCATCTGCCTGGATTCTAGACCTTCTTGCTCTGCCTGCCCCTTTATCTATGGTTTGTTCAAGTGCTTTTTTTCCCCCTCTCTTCATCCCCTGGTAACCTCAAATCTACATTGTCTCTGTGAATTTGCTAATTATAGTTACCTTTTAGAAGTTATACAGTATTTGACATCATGTGCCTTGATTTTTCCTCATGAGTCTTGTTTATTTCACTGAGCATAATGTTTTTAAAGTTCTTCATTCTTTCTTAGAGACAAATAACATTCCATTGCATGTATGCTCTGTGTTTTATTTATCTGTTCATTTGTTGACGGATACTTGGGTTGTTTCCACCTTTTGGCTATTTTAAGTAATGCTACTCTAAATGTTGGTGTACAAGTATTTGTTTGAGACCCTACTTTCACTTTCTTTGGATGAATACCTCGACATGGAATTGGTGAGTTATATAGAAATATAGTAATTCTATATTTATTTTCTGTAAAATGCTATACACAGTTGCTGCGCCATTTTACATCTCCACGAAAAATGCCCTAGCATTCCAATTTGCATTCTCTCCAACGTTTATTTCTTTTTTAAAAATTTAGTAATCATTCTTGTGGGTGTGAAAAAGTATCTAATTCTGGTGCTGATTTGCATTTCCCTAATGGCTAATGACATTGCACATCTTTTCATATGCTTATTGGCCATTTGTATATCCTCTTTGGAGAAATGCTAGTCAAGCCCTTTGCCCATTTGCACAGTATTTGTCATTTTGTTGTTACATTGTGAAAGTTCTTTATATATTCTGGATATTAAGGCTTTAATCAATATGTGGTCTGCAACTATTTTCTCCTATTCTGTACAATGTCTTTTTGCTTTCTGTAGAATTTCCTTTGATATACAAGAGTTTTAAATTTTGATGAAATGAAATGCATCTATTTTTTCTTTTGTTGTGTGTGCTTTTAGTGTCATACCTAAGACTCCATTGCCAATTCCCAGGTCATGAAGATGTGTCCCTAGGCTATGTTGTAATAGTTTTATAATTTTGGCTCTTAAATTTAGGTCCTTGAACATTTTGAGTTGAGTTTTGTATATGGTGTGAGGTAGGGTCTAGCTTCACTCTTTTGCATGTGAATATCTAGTTTTCCCAACACCATTTGTTGAGGAGACTATTATTTCCACAATGCACGCATTTAGCACCCTGGTCAAAAACAAATTAGCCATAGATTTGTGGGTCCATTTCTGTATTTTCAATTCTGTTCCATTGGTCTATTTGTTGACCCTTATGTCAGCACCACGCTGCTTGGATCACTGTAGCTTTGCAATACAATTTGAGATTGGGCAGAGTAAGTCTTCCAAATTTGTTCTTTCTCAAAATTGTATTGATATTTGGGGACTCTTAAAAATACAAAACTGGGAATCAGTTTTTCCATTCACTCTCAAACGGCTCCTGTAATTTTGATGGGATTACATTGAATTTGTTTATGGCTTTGGGTAATACTGATATCATAATGAAACTAACTCTGCCAACTCATGGGCATGGGATGTCTTGTCATTTATTCAGTTCTTCTTTAAATTTTACAGCAATGTTATATAGCTTTCACAATACAAGGGTTTTATATCCTTGGTTAAATTTCTTCCTAAATATTTTGCTTTTTAAGATACTATTATAAAAGTTTTCTTAATTTCCTCTTCACTTGTTCTTTGCTACTGTATGGAAACACAATTGCACCTGTGTACTTGTTGTACCATGCCATTTTGCTGAACTTTTTTACTAACTCTAATAGTTTTTTGTGGATTCCTTTGTGGATTTTTTGTGGATTTCTATATATAAGATCATACTATCTGTAAATACAGCCTATTTTACTTCTTCCTTTCTAATATGAATATCTTTTATTTCTTTTTTAACTTTCTAATGCATGTAAAATTATTTTTCTTTATTGTGTGAAGCAGTAGTCTAACTTCATAAATGTTTTCCCGAAGAGATGGTCAATTCTTTTTCCAATAACTTGTCCTTTTTACACAGATTTGAAAATTTCCCATTAAAAAGAAACTTATTTTAGATTCCTAATTTAATTCTACTGACTTACTTGTGTTTTCCTGGAATGACACCAGTATTTGTTATAGCTTTCTTATTACCCTTTATTTTAAAATCATCTATAGCATTCTGGACCATTTTCTTTTCTAGAAGAACTTGAGAATCAGTTCAGGTTCCACAAGCACATTTGTGGGAATTTTTATTAGGATAGTATTGAATTTATAGATATATATTTGGAAATTCTATTTCTCTTGTAATAGGGTGGTTATTGTCGTTTTATTTATTAGGCCTTCTTTTCTTCATTATAACTGTCATTTTATTATGTACATCTTTACAATTTTTTATTATATGTATTTGCTATATTTACTCATATTTATTCTTGACCATTTCTTGTTATATTGTATCAAATAGGATTATAGATAGCAAGCAACCCAACTCCTTCTAGACAAAATAGACAATAAAAAATTTAAGGATTTTGGAGACTCATAGAAACAGTAAGCATCTGGAAGTTTATAAATAGTCAACATTTAAAGTAATCTTGGAGTGCTAGCAAAGATGAAATACAATAATTTCATCAAAAGATGAAGCACAATCAAATGTGGGCTTTGCCAGTACAAGAAATAAAATCCAATCACCCTTTCTGAACTTGAATCATGAGTCTAAATTCAAAATTCTGGAGAGTCCAATGACTTAGCTGACATTCATTGGACACCTGTCCCTTCTATGATCCCAGGATTATGAAGAGAAAGAGTTGGGTCCCCTAGATTTCTATGATAAGAGTTTGACTACTGGAATTATTTGCTACAAAACTATACTACATAGAAGAGAAGTAATTCACTTAAAGGAAATAAGGGTGCTGATAGGAAATAGTCTTGGATTAGGGAGGAGAAGTAGCCAATGTCTTCCTGTAATGTTTGATGCTATAAAGTAAAGCTATTGAGTTTTACATGTTCTTCTTTTATTTGTTACTGCACATAATGTTTTTATTATCTAAGAGTTCATCAATTGGCTGCCATGAGTTTTCTAGATAAGTTATCATATTACAAGTAGCAATCATTTTGTCTCTTCCTGTCCAATATAACATTTGATTTTTTTTTTACTTTATTGCAATTATTTTTGGCCTTTTTTGGAGATATTTTCTGATTCTTTTTCCTTGCATAATTGGTTTTTTTTCTAAGTAATAGTGGCTAGGGCTGCTGCAAAGAAGTACCACAGACAAATTGGCTTAAATAACAGAAATTCATTATCTAATTGTTAGAGATACTAGAAGCCTAAAATCAAGCTGTTGACAGGGCCTTACCTCCTCTTAAAAGGGGGTGTGTGTTCCATACCTCCCCCTAGGCCTGTGTGGCCAGCAACCCATGATGTTCCTTGGCAGGTGCCATAACACATTCTCTTCAGTCACAGGTCTGTCTCTGTGTATTTTCTGCTTTACTTGTGTCCAAATTGCCTCTGATTATAAGCACCTAATCAAATTGGATTAAAGACGCACCCTAATCCAGTTTGGCCTAATCTTATAGAATAATACTTCAAAGATCCTATTTACAAATACATTCACATTCACAGGATTGGTGGTTAGGATTTCACCATGGCTTTTCAGAGACACAATCTGTAACATTTTATAGGCATCATATTCAAAAACAGAATTTTTCAGATCCACCTCTCCTTATCTTCCAATTTCTCCCTCTCTTGAATGACAGTCACTTCTGATTCTTGCATCTATTTTTTTTCTCTGATACTTGCAACCATAGTTTTGTTCTATGTATCTGCAGAACTTCAGAATTTTTCAATTTTTGGCAGAATTTACTAATTCCTCACTACAGTAGCTGGAGATTTATCTCCCTTAGGCAATTTCCTCCTTACTTTATCCCTCGTATCTTCCCAAGATACAGTCTAGTTGGTTAAATTAGTAGCAGACACTTAAATTATTCTAAATATTTGAATACACTTATTGTTTTCATTGATGACCCTGAAAGTATAGGTTATGTTCCTTTAACTCATGCTCCTTTCCCCAGATTTAATAATTGTCTCACATTGCTTTTATCATCTCAGTTTTCTATTTGTCTCTCATTATATTTTCCAAAGGCAATAATTTTCAATGCAAAAACTTGTGTTTCCAAATGCTGAAACATACCAAATAATACTCGTTTCCTTTTTTGTCTTTTGTATGTTAATTTTCTGGCCCTCCCCCTCCCTCTGCTCTTTACCATCTTGTTCTAGTCTGAGTGCTCCTCCTTAGCCCTCCTACAGGACAGTAACCTTGGGATGTCCATTAATCATTCGAGGACCATCTTCTGGATCCCATATCTTCCTCTTATTTCACTTTCCACTTTGACTAAAGCATATTTCTAAAAACTCCTGTATGGATCTAAGATTTTCTTTTTATCAACAAAGTTCTGAAATTAAATGATGATGAGCTTGGATGCATTTTTTTTTCATTTATTTTACTGAACAGACAGTGAACCCTTTTAATAAGTAGATATAGTGTGTTTTTCACTTTATTTTACTGGTACTTTTAGTTCAGTGCCTTAGCCATGCCTATCAAGTATTATCTAGCTCCCTAGCTCCAACTTTGCTCCATTACCATCTCTCTTTAAAATTCCTTACATTGTTGGTTCCATCCCATTATTTGTTTCTAATCCTTATGACTTACATTTTCTTGGTGTTTTCTTAAGCTCCGATTCTTTTAGTACTTGTCAAAATTATTTTCATCTTCAAAATAAAGAACTTTTCTTATCTGGGAATATGAAATCAGAAATTAGAACCATACATTGCTGCAATCTTATTAAACTTTGGATCTCAGGGAAACATGGATAGAAGGGGCAAGAAGTTATGGTTGGGTCTTTTCTACATACATAGTAATTTTATTTCTTTCATAACATGGAATGTGATGTTATGGGTTCTGAGAGAAATCTTGGTGCTCTTTCTAAGAAATAATGAAAGTCCATTGTCACATAGCCATTCATTTATTTATTAATCTTTTCAAAAACTGAACATGTTCTGTGGACTCTATGTTACCAGACCTCAATTAAGATTTAAAAAATGGCTTGAAGGCAGGGGAATATGGTGTCTGAGGAACTTAGCCAATAACCAGGAAATAGAATAAGAAGAACAAAGTGACAAAGAGAAGACAACATGCACACAAAAACAACAACTAATTAAATCCCGAGACTAGATGAAGAAGTTAATCAACTGAATAAACCCATCAAGATAAAATGATGACCAGACAGCAACAAAAAACTACAAACCAAAACAATAATCAGGAAAATGAGGCCCAATCCAATGAACAAATTAAAACCAGGAAGAGGAGCAGAACATGGAACAACTAATCAAAACTCTCAAAACGTATTTCATGGACCAATTTAATGAAGTGAAGGAAGAAATTAAGGATATTAAGAAAACACTTGGAGAGTATACAGAAGATATTTGTATTCATATGCAAAAAGATAATGGATATGATGGTGATGAACAACATAATTCAAGAAATAAAAAATACACTCAGCAAATAACAGCAGATTTGAAGAGGCAGAGGAAAGAATTAGTGATGTGGAAGACAGTGCATCTGAAGTCAAACAGATAGGAGAACTGATCAATAAAAAGATAGGAAAAATCCAGCAGGGACTTAGGGACCTGAATGACAACACAACATGCACAAACATAAGCATTACAGGCATCCCAGAAGGAGAAGAGAAAGGAAAGGGAACAGAAGGGATGTTGGAGGAATTAATGGCTGAAAATTCCCAAACCTATTAAGGGACATGGATGTACATGTCCAGGAAGCACAACACACCCCAAACAGCATAAATCCCAACAGGGCTACCCCAAGACATATGTTTGTCAAATTATCCAATGTTCAAGACAAAGAGAAAATATTAAAAGTAGCAAGAGAAAAGAGAACCATCACATACAAAGGAGGCTCCATAAGATTAAGTGCTGATTTCTCATCTGAAACCATGGAGGCAAAAGGCAATGGTATGACAGAGTCAAGGTATTAAAGAAAAAACATTCCAACCAAGAATACTCTATCCAGCAAAGCTAGCATTCAAAAATGATGGAGAGTTCAAAATATTCACAGATAAACAGAAACTAAGAGAATATGCCAACAAGAAACCTGCCCTACAAGAAATACTAACGGAAGTTCTGCAGGAGAAAAGAAAAAAAACAGGAGAGACAGAGTTGGAGGAGAATGTAAGAACAACAAAAAGACAAAAAGAGAAAAAAATCAAGCAAAATATGACAAATACAAATCTAAAGAAATTATGGCTAATATAAGTAATTCCTTGAAAGTAATAACACTGAATGTCAATGAATTAAACTCACCTGTTAAGAGACACAGATTGGAAGATTGGATAAGGAAATATGACCCATCTATATGCTATCTACAAGAAGCACATCTTAGATCAAGGGATTCAAGAAGATTGAAAGTGAATGGCTGGTAAACAATTTTACAGGCAAACAATAACCAGAAAAGGACAGGAGTAATTATATTAACATCAAACAAAATAGACTTTAAATGCAAAACAATTGTGAGAGACAAAGATGGACACTACATATTAGTGAAAGGGATAATCTTTCAAGAAGAAAGAACCATCATAAACATTTATACTCCTAACAAGGGTGCCTCTAAATAAGTGAGGCAAACACTGGAAAAACTATGTGAAGGAATAGATGCCTCTACAATTATAGTGGGGGACCTTAATATACCACTATCACCACTGGACTGAACATCTCAAAAGGGAATCAATAAAGAAACAAAGGCTTTGAACAGCATATTAGAGGATATGGACCTAATAGACATATACAGAACATTACAGCCAAATACAGCAGGATATACACTCTTCTCAAGGGCTCTTGGATCATTCTTGAAGATAGGTCACATGCTAAGCCACAAAGAAAGTCTCAATGAATTCAGAAAGATTGAAATCATACAAAATAATTTCTCTGACCACAGTGGAATGAAGCTGGAATTCTGCAAGGGCCAGAGACCCAGATTTGGTACCAAGATATGGAAGTTAAGCAACACACTCTTAGAAAAGTAGTGGGTCAAGGAGGAAATCTCAAAAGAAATTAATAAATACCTTGAAACTAATGAAAATAATAACACAATATATCAAAACTTATAGGATGCAGCAAAAGCCATAATTTATAGCCATAAATTCATACGTCAAAAAAGAAGAAAGAGCTAAAATTGAAGAAATAGCTGCACACTTGGAGGAATTAGTAAAAAAACAACAAACTAAACACAAAGGAAGAAGAATGAAAGAAATAACAGAGATCAGAGCAGAACTAAATGAAACAGAAAACAAGAAAACACCTGAAAATAAACAAAACCAAGTGCTGGTTCTTTGAGAAGATCAATAAAGTTGACAAACCCTTAGCTAGACTAACAAAGAAAAAAAGAGAGAAGATGCAAATACACAAAATAAGAAATGAGAAAGGGGATATACCACTGACCCCACAGAAATAAAGACCATCATAAAAGGATACTTTGAAAAACTATATTCCAACAAGACGGACAATTGACAGAAATGGACAAACTCCTAGAAACATGTAATTGACAAAAGAAGAAGCTGACGATCTCAACAAATCAATCACAAGTAAAGAGATAGAATCAGTCTTTAAAAACCTACCAACTTAGAAGAGCCCTGGGCCAGATAGCTTCACAGGTGAATTCTACCAAACATTCCAGAATTTTGCTTAAACTCTTCCAAAAAATCGAAACAGAAGGAACATTGCCTAACTCATTCTATGATGCCAACATTACCCTAATACCAAAGCCAAACAAAGACACCACAAGAAAGGAAAATTACAGACCAATCTCTCTAATGAACCTAGATGAAAAATCCTCAAAAAAATACTTCCTAATCATATTCAACAACACATTAAACGAATTATACACCATGACCAAGTGGGTTTCATTCCTGGTATTCAAGGATGGTTCAACATAAGAAAATCAATTAATGTAATACACCACATAAAAAGAGCAAAGGAAAAATTCCCATGATCATATCTATAGATACAGAAAAACATTTGACAAAATCCAGCACCCTTTCTTGATAAAAACACTGCAAAAGATAGAAATAGAAGGAAACTTTCTGAACATGATAAAGGGTATATATGAAAAACCAACAGCTAACATCATTTACAATGGTAAAATCCTAGAACCTTCCTCTCTAAGATTAGAAACAAGACAAGGATGCTCACTGTCACCCCTCCTATTTAACATTGTGTTAGAAGTACTTCCTTGAGCACTGAGGCAAGAACCAGATATAAAAGGGATCCAAATAGGAAAGGAAGAAGTCAAAAATTTCACTATTTGCCAATGACATGATCCTATACATAGAAAGCCCTGAGAAGTCTACAATAAAGTTTCTAGAACTTATAAATGAGTTCGGTAAAATCACAGGTTATAGATCAATGTGCAAAAATCAGTAGCATTTCTGTGCACCAATAACGAGCAATCTGAGGAGGAAATCAAGAAACAAATACCATTTACAATAATAAATTTAAAAATCAAATACCTAAGAATACATTTAACAAAAGAGGTAAAAGACTTATACACAGAAAACTATACAACACAGTTCAAGGAAATCAAAGAAGACTTAAATAAATGGAAGAATATTTCCTATTCATGGATGGGAAGGTTAAATATTATTAAGATGTCTATCCCACCCAGACTGATCTATAGATTCCATTCAATTCCAATAAAAATCAATACAGCACTTATTAATGAACTAGAAAAACTAACTATGAAATTTATTTGGAAAGGAAGGAGGCCCCAAATAGTCAAAGACATATCAAAAAAGAGAAATGAAATTGGAGGAATCACACTAACTGACTTCAAAACATACTACAAAGCTACAGTAGTGAAAACAGCATTGCACTAGTACAAGGATAGACACACTGACCAATGGAATCAAATTCAGAGTTCTGATATAGATCCTCATGTATACAGTCATGATATTCAACAAGGCCACCAAACCCACTCAAATGGGAGAGATTGGCCTCTTCAACAAATGGTGCCTGGAGAACTGGATATCCATATGCAAAAGAAGGAAAGAGGATTACCATCTCACACCTTATACAAAAATCAACTCCAGATGGATCAAAGACCTAAATATAAGAACCAAGACCATAAAGACCTTGGCAAACAATGTAGGGAAGCATCTATAGGACCTTGTAATAGGAAATGGATTCATGAACTCCACACCCAAAGCACAAGTAGCAAAAGAGCAAATAGCTAAATGGGACTTCCTCAAAATTGAAACCTTTTGCACCTCAAAGGAGTTTGTCAAAAAAGTGAAAAGATGGCCTACCCAATGGGAGAAAATATTTGGTAATCATATATCTGATAGGAGATATAACCTGCATATATAAAGAACTCCTATATGTCAAAAATAAAAAGACAAACAACCCATTCAAAAAATGGGTAAGAGATTTGAGCAAATGCCTTAACAAGAAGAAATACAAATGGCTAAAAAGCACATGAATAAATGCTCAAAATCACTAGCTATTAGGGAAATGCAAATCAAAACTACAATGAGATACCATTAGACTGTGGCTGTCAAAAACACAGAAGACTACAAATGCTGGAGTGGATGTGGAGGAATGGGAACACTCACCCATTGCTGGTGGGAAGACAGAAGGATCCAGTCATTCTGGAGGTCAGTTTTGTGGTTTCTCTAAAGACTAGCTATAGATTTTCCATATGACCCAGCAATTCCACTGCTGGGTGTATACCCAGAAGAACTGAAAACAGGACACAAACTGATATAAGCACACCAATGTTCATAGCAGCACTATTCACTATTGCCAAAAGTTGGAATCAACCAAAATGCCCATTGATAGATGAATGGATAAATAAAATGTGGTATACACATATAATGGAACACTACTCACCTATAAGAAGGAATATAGTACAAGCACATGGGATAACATGGATGAATCTTGAGGACCTTATGTTAAGTGAAGCAAGTCAGGCATTGAAGGACAAATACTACTTGACCTCTCTAACATGAAATAAGTAAACCAAGCTGTCTCAGAGAGCTAGAGACTGGATGATAGGCTTAAAGAAAGTTGAGGGTCAGAGAAAGATTGTGAGCTGATGCCTACATGAGTGAAATCGATGACAAACTGGAGGTAAGTATTGTACAGGGAAGGGATAAGATGGGCACAATAGGATACATTTGGCTGGGGCTTTGCAGGCTTGAGGGGGCTTGGGTTGGGAGGATGGGTCAGATGGCCCCAGGAATTGGGGGGAGGGTGGGCAGAACATTTGGACATGGGAGATTGTCAGGTATGTGGTTTAAACTATAACGTTGAGAAAACTCTTTAGAAAATATACCCATTTAGAAAATTACCCATTTAATATGCTTACGGGGGGCATCTGGTGCAGAGGCAGGCTTCTAGGGAGTGTATGAGTGCTCATTTTGTCATAATGTGTTATATCATTGGGTGGAGACCTATACAATGAGTGTGAAGGTGTACCCACATCCTGGGGAGGACTGATGTTCTCAAACAGAGGGAATTGTGTCTTTTCAGAGAATTGGTGTCTCCCAATGGGTTAGGGCAGTCTAGTATGTCAAGCTCTCGGCATTGATGTGAGTATCTGTGAATCTGGTCCTTCAAGTAATGGAGATTGATTGTCAGTCTGGGCCCTGAGGGGAGGGGGTGAGAGGTATAGAATAGATGGAATCAGGGTAACTGGGGGGCAGTGGAATTGTTCCACAGGATTGTGCAGTGAAGGGTATAGGATATGTTAAATTACACCAAAAATGTATAAAAGTCTATAGGCTAAAGAGTAAGCCATAATGTAAATCATAAGGTAACTAAAAATTTAGAAAATTGTACAGTCTAAGATATAAAGCATAAAGTAAACCAAAATGGAACCATGTTTGAAAACTATGTTTCAATATCTGTACAACAGCTACAGCAAATATAACATGAACATGCAAAGGGCTCATTGCTGGGGAAGGGGGAAAAGGGTTTGATGTTGGATATATTGGAATCCCCTATATTGTATATGTGAATTACTGTGATCTAAAACTTCTGTAGAGATAAAATAAACAATTAGAAGGAAAAAAAGAAGCAAAGATATAGACACTGAAGAGGAAATGAAAGAAATTGCCTTGCCACTGTACATTCAGGGCAACACCTATTGCAGTAATGAAATGCAAAATGTCAAAAACAAATCTTTATACTATTTTTCATTTTTAAATACCCCTATGTATTTTTACTTTATTTTAGTTTTTCTAAATTAGTATGTATTTTATTTCTAATTTTTAAACCCATCACAATATTTCATTTTCCTATTAATTGAATTTGGCTATATATTAGGCTTCATTTTTGAGGAAGTTTTGGACCACAGAGTCATTCAACTATGGCAGAGGAGGAACTCTGGTGTGGGGTTTTATTGATGGGGGACACATGGTTGAGAGGGAGTTCTCCAGAGCATGTATATAGGGTACAGAAAAATATATGGATATATGTTGAGTATTTTCAAAGGAGTATTACAAAGGACAACTGAGGGAGTGCTGAGTTCCTAGCCAGGGGAGCTCCATCACATTCCCCAATGGAACAGCAATAATCCTCCAAGTGCAAGGGCAAAGACTAACAAAGAAGGATGGTCCAACAATGAGCCCTTGATACTGATGACTATACTTATGAGCCTGTGTGCCTAAAATATGAACTAGGCCCAGAGCTGCAGGGTGCCTAAGAGTTACCTCCTCAGATCCTCCAAGTTGCTCAAATTTGGACACTCTCTAAGCCAAACTCAGCATGAAAATGCATTACCTTCCCCACCAGCGTGGGACATGACTCCCAGGGATGAGCCTCTCTGGCACTGAAGGAGTACCACCAATCACCAGCTGGAAATGTAACTAGAAAAAGACCTTGAATAAAAGGGTCAATTCAGACCTGCAGAATATCTCAGCCTACATGTAGGATCATGTGTTAAAAACTACATTTTGACCTTGAATAAAAAGGGAGAATGGCATAGACAAATGAGTTTATATAGCTAAAAGTCTTCAAAAAAAGAGTTGGGAGGTCATCAGAGCGGTCATGCTTATGCACACCTCAGCAGTACCCCAGAGACAGCCAAGGTAGATACAACCCCAGGTACTGGTTGTCCTGAGGGCTATGTAAACCCTCAGGTTCTATGGACATGGCAAATGGCTCTGGAATTCAGTGCCGTGTCAGTTGGTCATAGTTTGGAATTTGTGTTCCTGAGTATGATGGAGTTAGTCTCAGATGTGATCTTTCTACACATGCCTCTTCTGTCACTTTTACTGAACCTATGGTTGGCTCCAGGGTTGGTGTATACTCAGGAAACTTGAATCTCTGGGTTGGCCATGTGCTAGCTGGCCTCTGAGCCTCAGCAGTCTTGCAAAATCTACCTAGGCCAACTAACAGGGAGGTGAAGATTGTCAACCACTGCACCAGGGAACCAAAGGTGCCTACAGCTGCAAACAGGAGAATTGCATCCATCATCTATGTGAAATCTAAGCCCCCTCTTGATTTAGAGGTGGAGTGGACATCACCATCCCAGTGTCCACAGGATAAAGGAATAAAATATGGATTAGAGTGGATTACTGGTATTCTACTATGTAACTATTGTGACTATTAATGGAAGAAATTGTAGCATTGATGTGGAGAAAGTAGCCATGGTAGTTGCTGTGGGCAGGAAGTGGGAAGAGGAGATGTGATGTAGGGGCAATTTCAGGACTTGGAGTTGTCTTGAATATGTTGCAATGACAGATGCTGGACATTATATACCCTTCCATAGCCCGCTAGGTGGACTGGAAGAGAGTGTGAACTGCAATGTAGACTGTTATCCATGTGGTGCGGTGGTGCTCTGGGGTGTGTTCACCAAGTGCAGTGTGTGTGCCACGGTGGTGGTGGTGGGGTTGTTGATGTGGGAAGAGTGGGGTGAGGGGGTGTGGGGGGCATATGGAAACCTCTTATGTTTTTTGAATGTAACATTAAAAATAAATAAAGAGATAGTGGGGGAATAAAGAAAATAAAACTCAAAGTATTTTGTTGACAAACAAAAAAGATTAAAAAAGAGAGACGTGTTGTTTGCATTTGAAGTGCTCTCAGCAAGATAAAGGAGACACATAAGTAAACCAATCAGAACAAAATATGACAATAAATAAGAGGACACAACCATGTACTTTGCCTGAATCAGGTAACAAAGCATAAGGTTTTAGAATTTTTAAACTAAGTATAACACAGAAACAAACAAGAATCCATGATGTAAGAAGGACTCTAGGTATTTATTTTACTTGAATTCTCACATGAAATGGACATTATACACAATGTGCAGGTGAGAATATGCATTCAGTCCATCAGCCATTCCTCCATTAGTTATTTAGCAAATAATGATGAAGTGCCAGGTCCTATGCTTTGCATGAGAGAGACTATTGGATGTACAAATGATTGTCCTTGACTCCATGGAGCTTATTCTGTGGTGGCAAAAGATACCAGTCAACTAATCACAAAAACAAAATGTGTAAGTGTTTAGGAGACATGTTATATGCTGCTGTCAGAACATGTGACAGTGGAATTTGACTTTGTCATTCATTCAAGAACTATTTTAGAGCTTCTCCTTGTTACCAGACATGGTTCTAGCTGCTGGAAATACCACAGAGAACAAGGCAGGCACTGTTCTTACTCTCATGGAAATTACAAAGTAGCAGATGCTTACAAAGGATAGGAAATATGTTAGAAGTTATATATTTAAGAAGTTGGGAAGCCAAATTTCACATTTAGATCAGTCTGATACCCAAGACTTATCTGCTGTAGCGGATTGTATCTACGTGTAGTTTAGTGAACATTTGTCTCTTTCTGTTTATTTTTCTGCCTAGCAATGGACAGTTCTTCCCATGTTGGAGCATTCCCTACATGCTATATGGGTCTTGATGATAGGCAATAGCTGCATCTCCGTATAGACACTGAAAAGCCAGGCAGCTATTTTCCCAGTCGAACATGCTGAAATGGGTGGGGCATATGACTTTACCAATAAAGGATGTTTGGTCCACGTTTTAATTAGGATTTCATGTCTCAAAGAAGGAGGGAGCATCTGTCAGAGCAGTGGCCAAGAAAACTCTTGATACTGGGGTTTAGCAGGCATGGCGATGCGTTTGGTAGCATTCATTGTTTTACCAGTGGCAACACCACCCTTTCAGTGGGTTGATTCTGTAGTGTGATTTTTATTCTGGTTGTCCCTTATTTCTTACAATCTGCAGATTCTGATTCTCCTACCTCCCTGGCTTAAATCATCTAAATTTATTTTGTGTTTGTGCATCTAAGAACCCAGGCTGACTTTGTTTCACTTATTTTATCACAAACTCTGAACATCCCTGAGTGATAGCCAATTGGACAAATGAATAAAACCATCATGTGTTTACGCAGAGTTCTAGAGACTCTCTTCTTCCTCCTGTGTCTCCCTCACTATGAGGAAAAGTAAATTAAGAAGGATTAAAATATTTGATACTGACTTCCAGACAATTGAAGTGATGGCAAAGATAACTGTCTAAGAATTTTGGGGTCAAATTTACCTTATTGAAAACTGTATGTTGATTCAGCCAAAATGTATATATATAAATATACAGACCCCAAATAAAAGCATCTTCAAAAACATTGAATTCAGGTGCATACTCATTATTTTACTTTCCTTTAATCTCCCGGCAGTTGTTAAACTCTCATTCCTATTTTTAAAAAAGATTTTAAAAATCATTTTAAAGATTTTTTTAATCTAAAAGTATTAACAGTAAATTCTGTCAAAATCTTTAACAGCGTGAACACCAAGGAACTCTTTTGCGGTTCTTTACTTTTCAACAAGTTACTCTACCACATAAGCACAGTCAAAAGGAATTGCCAATCAAAGAATTTATGGATGCTCAAAGCTGTACTTTCAACCAGGAGAGTTTCTTGCCATCACTGCAACTGTCTTCTGTAACTGGTATACTTATCAATGAATGTTGTCCTTGTAATCCATGAACAATTTCTGATTTTCTGAGTCTTGACTGACATGAATTTACTCAAATCTTTTATGTTGTTGAAGTTCATAAGAGCCCTATCATCACTACAATAGAAGTTTGTTAGATGGATGCACACCTAGCTAAACAGATTTTTTTTTCTGTATTTATCTGTGATAGATATTATTTAAGAATCTGTTAATTCAGTGGGTTTAATTATAGGAATACAATAACATTTCTGAATAGAGAAATGATTCAGATATCCATATTTTTCATTCTTCCCACTTTCAAACATCTCAAAGACATTAGAAAGCTTGGCTATACTAGTTAATATTAGAAAAAAGGTGGTAACCACTACATAGTCTTCACCCAAAGGTTAAACTCTACATTTCAAAATATATAGATGTTTTATACTTAGTAGATGGCTATCTGAGCAATTTTTTTTCAAATTCCAAACAGATGTTTATCTTTGAAACCTATATTACTGTGAACTAATTATATAACCTTTAAGAGTGCATTAAAATTTCATTGAGAATAGTCAATAGCCTTTATGTATCAACATCAAATAAAAATAAAATACAGCATAAATAAATAAAAAGATACACCGAAGTGACTAAAATCTAGGATATAATTAAATATTGGTGTAAAAGCAAAATGTCAGTTTACTCTAGGTTGATATTCCTACTTAACATTTCCCATCAACTCATTTTTGCCTTATTTCCATATTACTATCTTTATATTCCTAATTACTTTAATGTCAGATTTTATGTTTATTCTTATTTTATTGGTTTCCTTGAGAATAATATTTTTAAAGATATTATTTATTTATATTTTTATTGTAGTGAAGTTACCAAATATATATTAAATATATATAATATACATTAATTATGTGTATGTTTTTTTCTCTTACATTATTATATTGCATTAAAGTTCAATTTTGGGTAACTGTTTCTGTGTTAAAATTAAAATTTCGTAATATCCAAAAATAGAAGCTATTTATGGTAAATTTGTATTAATATTGTATAAAATACTTATTGAAATCTTCTTATACAGATTTCAGATGAGTACAAAAGATTTCCAGATAACTGGACCATGAGGCATTTGTGTTTTCACTGTTGGTCTCCAGCCAATCATTTCCCTCATTCTTTCTTATGAGATCTATCAGTGAATGTAAGTTCTCTTACTCTTGTATGTCATTGGCAGAGATTTAGTTTCATTCCCTTCAAAAATGAGAGGAACGAGCAATCTTATCAATTCTTGTCTTGTCTTCATGTTCTTTTTCACACACTAATACTGGTGTAATTTTTATATTTGCACGTGTTGTCATAGATTGCAAATATTCACACGTATTTTATCACTTTGAATGTCCAATAGAGTCCTACGAAGTATCAGTTTTTATCTTCATTTTATAGTTAAAGATACTAAAGACCAAAGAATTTGAGTAACACATGATAGCTATGTGTATGGCTCAGTCATGTGTGGAGTCACTTTCATAACCTCCAACTCCAAGCTGAGTGATCTCGCCAGGACAGCATCTCACCATCAGTAACAAATTAAACATTCATTAGGGCAAACTCCTGTTTCTAAGACATAAAATCCATGGTCATTTTTATTACACTATGCCAACCAGGTAGTATGGAGCCAAGTTTGATTGTGAAGTGTCAAAAATGTTGCTTTCTAGATATCTGGCATGTGGCAAAAGGGAGATAGAAGTATTTTTGTTGTATTACAAGTCAAAAATGCAGTTCACTTCTATATCAGATAATTAAATCTTTAAGATTGTATGAATGAATGGCAAAAAGGCCCCTTACTATTAGTCACTTACAGCCTTTCCCTGAGTCAGCTTCTTATGTATGGTAGCCAGTTTCAGTCCCTAGCCCAATCATTTTAAGGATAAGTTAAGGAATGTGAAATAATAATGCTATACAATTCAATTGCATCTTACAAGTTTTAAACTGCATGACCTGATAAGAATCCCATAAAGTTGGTGGGGCAGATTTTAGAACTTCCATTTTAGAGATGAAAAACTGCTTAAGGGACACAATGATCCTGAGCAACAGATTTGAGGCTAGGACTCAGTTTTCTTGACAGTTAGGTCTGCATTTTTTCAACTGCCCCACCCTACCCCAAATCTGCCAGTACAATGCTGTGACAGGTAGTCTTCTTTGATAGCTCGGTAGCAGCAACAGTGTTTTCACAAGTTTGTTCAAGAGAGGATGCACCCTTCACACTTTCAGAAGGCTTCCCTCAGTTCTTTGAATAATCTAGCAATTTAAATTATTTACAGCAAAAGTCCAAATCCTAATTCCAAAGCAATGCAAAAAGAAAATGATTTCTGGGATGCAAAGATTTAGAAAAGAAAGAGAAATTTGGTACTTCAAGGCACTGGGAGCTGTTTTGTACTAGTTCCAGATTTAGCCCTCACTTTGTATCATCCCTGGAATATTCCAGTTAGTGTAGTGAAAATCCTCATGGTTGCGGACATCCCAATTTCAGACGTGGAAACAGAACACTTATGTTGAAACACAAATAAGCAAGCAGGGAATGAAACGCTGACTCTGGGTGTGTCTCCACTTAAAAACAGTTTCTTCTCAAATGAATTCCTACATGGGTTTGGCAGGAAGTAATTCCAGAATCACTTTGCTATGAGGCAGAGTGTGGTAAACACAGTAACCCTGTATCTATAAAGGAAGAAAAGAGCAAAATGCGTAAGAAAAGAGCAAAGTGATTAGCTGTGAAGGAGAGCTCAAATTATTATGCAATACACTGATGTGAATTAATAGACATTCTGTTGCTGTTGAATCATGAGACAAATGACATCTTCAAAAGGAAAACATAGGTTCAATTTGGATATTAATAAAAGGATGATTGTCGGAGTCCATGTTATGTAAATGCCAATTGTATGATAGATCATAAGCAAAATATTGTTTAAAACAAGGCAAATAATCTGGATGTGTTATTGTTTCTAAGGCTCTAAAAGTCAAATTCTTTCGCATACCTTATAATCAGCCAAGCACTTCATAATCATAGACAGCACCTAAGTTTATAAATTCTCTTGTATCTGAAATAATTTTACATATGCATGGGCTTTTTACCATTTCTTTAAAAATTGTGTAGCATGAAATGATCTTTTTGGCTTTTTTGGGCACCTGAATTTTAACTAAGAATACTAATCTAAAAAGCATAACATCCTGCTCAAGAAATCAGTATATTCAGTCATGGGAAAACCCTTGTAGGCAGGTTCATTTGTAAAACTTTCAAATCCCTTTTGGCCATTTCAAATGTCATATTTCAGTAACACCTCTCTACTTGATAACTGCCTCTATGCCTCTTAGCTGGACTTCTATGGCCCTGGATTATTTTATCCCACCCTACCTTTATTACCTACTTTCCCATTAGTTTTCTTCTCATGTTCCATATTTTCATGAAAATCTTTCTCTTCAAAGTCTTTATCCATGTTCTTCTCACTGCCTAAAGTGTCTTGGTCCCATTCTGGATACCTATACTTGATTCTTCTTTTAAATTCAACTTCAAACACTTGCTTTCTCTCAAAATATTCTACTTCCAAATAAAAACAGGGTCACCCATTTAACCCTAATTATAAATATCTCCAAGAGGATGCAGCTAACAAGCATCTTTTGTGAGCAATTTTTATTTCCTATATCTTATTGGGAGGCAGAATAGCCATTCAATGTAGATATTGGTAACCGCAGAATTAAGTGTCTTATTGATAAATGGTCACTTTTATCAGGCTGAACACACCTGACCTGACTGCACATTTTCAATGTTCAATGAGTAATTTTTGAGAGCTAAAGTATCACTGAAGGAAAGATTTAAAGAAGCAGGTTCTGGGTTTATATATACAGAAATTCATTTCAGGGAAGATGTAGTTTGACATATTTCTCAATATTTTTTAACTCTTGTCCAAGAATAAAAAGTGACTATCATTATTCCACTGTATTAGCAACATTTTTGTCTTAATAAAAAAATCACTAGATGCTTTCTGTAAAATATTTGGGCTTTTTGTGCTTGTTATGTCAATGAATTTTGTCAGATTTCAACATCACAAAAGTCTCATGACTCTCAGAAGGTATTATTCTGGAGTCATGAGATATCTATTCTAATTTTTCCCTTATTTTGAATTCCAGAGGTTATGAGTAAACTTTAAAATGTAACTTCATTAAAATTAACATAGATATTTGGTTGTTTTCCTAGTTTGGGAATACTAGGACATATATCCATTTATAAAGCAAATATTGATTGGAAGCATACTCTTTTCCTTATTACACATTGTGGAAGCTTAGGGAAGGTCTCCTTAACTTGTGGAAACTCCATTTACAATACTATATTTTAAATACAATTCTGATATGATATTCATGGCTGGTGATTTACAGTCTTATTAATATAAACAAGATTTTTACAAACAACCTGTTAATATTTGATATAGAGAATCTCTGTTACTGACATTTGCTTACCTACAAAATAAAAGAAAGTGAAAGGTAATGTTGTATATGTCATTGCTTTTTTCACAACAAGCAGGTAGTGCACACATTTAAGTTCCAAGATTGCTGGCCTCTCATATGCAAAGAAAAGTAATATAAGGAACTACTTTCAAGAAGTTGAGAGTGTATTGGGAAAAATAAAAAAATATAAGGAACCCTACTTTCAAGAAGTTGAGAATGTATTGGTGATGTCTATATAATGATATTTTGATTGTAGCTCTTATTTATTGTTAGTACTATTTTATAGATGAAAATACTAAGTTTCAAGATGGTCAAGTTATTTGCCCCAAGTTACCTAGTAACAAATGCTGAATTTAAGCCAAGTTCTTAAGACTGTGAACCATGGTTAGCACTCATTGAAAATTTGACCAGAATTTTTTGGGAACTATTCACTTCCCAAAGTGAAAGCCCTGAAGAGATTAAAAACCTGTCTTCTTTCTGATTTTGAATTTAGAAACTCTTACTGCAGCAATGACAAATTCATTCTTGATGAATGCATTTAGTCTTCCAAGTCTTGCTTTAGTCATCTTTTCAAATTCTTCTCTTAAGTTTTTTATAACTTTTCAGGTAGGGTTTGGTGGAAACAGAATCAATGTCATGCTTTCCTTAAAATACAAGAGCATGGTGATTTGGAAAAGCCCAGAGTTGATTATGAAGGTAGTCTAAAGCAGGTAGTCTAAAGCCAAGGCAGATAATATGAATTATTTACTAATTACTTCTAACTTCTGCTTTATGGAAAAATGTGTTTCAGCGCTAAGTAAACTTTCTGGTTAATACAAAAAGTTTATTTTTTAATGGGTCTAAGTCCATTCAGGATCTTGCCATGCCAGTTCCATTCCAATGACACTCTCAATGGCAGTGATTGATGATTCCAGCAGGAAAGTGAAGTGTTAGTATTAAAAATTTATGACTGATAGAAGAAAGAAAATTAAAATTAATTTTAGCCAGTAAAACTTCCATACAATACCAGAAAATATATATATATAGAAATTAACTTAAGTCACAAGGCCTAACTAGCATAATTTAGAGAATGACAGATTTCAACTCATTTTAAGGAGTGTTTCCAATAATTGTTACTAACTATGAACAGAACAAACTGACTGATTCTTCATGAATGAGGTTCTCAGGACTGTTGACATAGAGGTTATATGAAAATGTGTTAGGTTATAAGAAAAAGGATCCCTATTTCAAAAGGATCCTATTTCAAAAGGAGTTGAAATAGATGATCTCAAATTTTTCAGCCATCCCACTTTTCTAAGACCATTCCTAAGTAAGCTCTTTGCTCTTTCCCCCTTCTTAAAATAGACTGGAAATTGGTAAACATTGGGTAACGGAGGAATCAGAAGAAAGAGAAAAAGAAAACAGAGTGATGGATGAAGAAGGAGGAGAGGAAAAAGCAGCAGTAGGGAAGGAAGGCAGGAAGGCAATAGAAAGAGATGGGAAATTAGGAAAGAGGATGCATAGTGGAAAATCTAACAAGGCTTCTTTTTTCTGCAGTAGAAATAGATGGGACCCAATGACCAACATGTACTAAATACACCATAGATTTTTAAGCAGCATGTAAACACCCATTTAGTACCTTCATTCTTGAGGTTATTCAACAGTTTTTGTCATATCAGAGTGATCACAGCAATTTATCCTGGCCCTTTGCATGTTTGCTCCTGCCCCCATGGTCTACCCTGAGCACAGTGGAGAAACCGTGTTCCATTGAATATTGCCTGTTTGTGGATAAAGCTGCAAACTTCTGTACACAGCCAATAGCTTGTTTTTTTCCCTACCATGCTTTCAACTCTCTGTGCTTCTGCATTGTCTCTTGTTTTGCTGTACTCTTCATTCCTTTTCATTTTTAGTGCAATGCTTTCCTCCTGGTTCTAACTTTACTTCTTTCCAGGACAATTCAACCTCTCTATTTTGGCACTGTCCAGAGAGGAAGGCAATTAACTTATACTCCCTCCATGCTTGAGTTGGCCCTTTCCTTTTTCTTGGGCAGAACTTGGTCTGCTGACTCATCCTTATTACTCTCAGAAACTCAATATGTTTATTTTTCTCATAGGCCTAAAGAAATTTGCTGACACTGCCCAGGTTCATCCAACTCTAATGTAGATGCATTCAAGATTCTCTGAAAACTTTCTTAGTACAGTGGAGGTAAAGAAACCCCTTCAGTAAGAAAATCAACATTGAAAAAAATCTTTTTGGGATTGAATCATGTCCCCTATAAAAGTGTTGTTCAGGTCCTGTGAGTGTGAACCATTGGTAAATAGAAGAGGAATACAAGATGGGGAGGAGGAAATGATAGGCTGCACTCTTCCTTTAGAAACTGTGGGAAGGTAAGCAGGCTTGTCGGGGCATAAGGGAAGCTGAGGTGTTGCAGGGACGATAGGAGAGGGTGGCTGGAGGGGAAGGAGTCCCAGTAGGGCACCAGGGAATAGGGGAGCTGCCCAGCTGGCTCCAGAGAAGAAGGGAGCATACCAGCTGGCCCAGGGGGAGAGGAAATGCCCAGCCAGCCCTGTGGGAGGGGAAGCTAGGCAGCTGGCTCTGGGGTGCCTACTTAGAGTAGGGGAGAGCTGGGCTAGACACCGGAGGAGCTGAGGGAAATTAGCTGGAGGTGTCTTTTTTTCCCTTCCTTTTCTTTTTTTACTACTTTCTTTTTTTTCTTTTTTAAAAATATATTTTTACTACAGAAATAGTGAACTTACAAAACAATCATGTAAATGTGCAGAATTCCTATACAACAAACCTTTACCAACACCCCACACCATTGTGGAATATTTGTTACAGATTTTTAGAAAATATCATCAGACTGTTACCACCAACCATGGTCCACAGCATACATTTGGCATATTTTTTCTATGCTATCCTATTATTAACACAGTACATCTTTGGCACTGGTGAAAGAATATTATAGTATTTCAAACTATAGTCCATCAGTTACATTAATTGTGCTTTTCCTATCCTTCTCCACATTCTTACTACCTTGCAATAGGGAAGAATATTTGTTCTAGTTCTCAGAAGGACATTTTTGCATTTGTACTATTAGCCATAATTCTCAGCCACCTCTGGGTTCACTGTGTTATTTACATTCCTAGACTACCCTTTTCAGCCACAATCCCATTTATAAACCATCTGCTGCTCAGTATAATGTATTACCACCAACTCTGTTTCCACGTTTACAGTCAAGTTAATTAAAACTTCTACATACAGTAAACCTCAGTAGTCCTTTATAGCTCCCCACTTTTCTCCTAATAACCTATACTCTAGGTTTTAACTCCATACATTTATTCTTTGTATTTAGTTCATATTGGTGAGACCTTGCAATATTTGTCCTTTTGTGTCTGGCAAAATTCACTTAGCATAATGTCTTCGAGATTCATCCATGTTATCCTATGTGTCCCAATTTCATTTCTTCTTACTGCAGCATAATATTCCATCATATGTATATACCACATGTTGTTTGACCATTCATTGGTTGATGATAACTTGGGTTGTTTCCATCTTTTGGCAACTAATTAATGCCACTATGAACATTGGTGTGCAGATGTCTGGGATTTTTGTTCGTTTGTTTGTTTCCAGTTAGGCCATTAGTTTATTAAGAAAGTAAGAGATGAGAAATGGGAGAAAATAACAGATTATAGATCCCAGGTACAGAGAGCAAAAAGTTGATTTACAGACTACAAGTCCCCATTACAGATTGCAAGTCCCCAAGTCTACTCCCCTGCTCATCTCAGCAGGGAGAGAAAGGGCAAACAGGACAAAACCAAGCCGGTTAGAAGATGTCCATTTGTGTCATTGTTTTCAGTTCTTCCGGATATATTCCTAGCAAAAGAATTGCTGGATCATATGGCAGTTCTATATTTAGCTTCTTGAGGAACTGCCAAACTGTTTTCCACAGAGGCTGCACCATTTTACAATCCCACCAACAGTTAAGGAGTGTTCCTATTTCTCCATATCCTCTCCAGCACTTACTGTTTTCTGTTTGTTTTTTAATAATAGTCATTCTATGTGCTGTGATATCTCATGGGCATTTTGATTTTCATTTCCCTAATATCTAGTGATATTGCACATTTTTTCATGTGCTTTTTGGTCATTTTTATTTCCTCTTTGGAGAAATGCCTATTTAGGTCTTTTGTCCATTTTTTATGGATTGCTTGCTTTTCTACTGTTGAGTTATCTGATCTTTATATAGAATGGAAATCAAACCCTTATTAGATATTTGGTTTCCAAATATTTTCTCCCATTGAGTGGGCTGCCATTTCACCTTCTTGATAAAATCCTTTGAATCACAAAATTGTTTAACTTTGAGGAGGTCCCATTTATCCATATTTTCTTTCATTGTTCATGCTTTCAGTATAAGGTTTAAGAATATATTACCTACCACCAGGTCTTGAAGATGTTTTCCTACATTTTCTTTAAGGAGCTTATGGTTTTAGATTTTATACTTAAGTCTTCGATCTATTTTGAGTTAATTTTTCCTAGGAGGTGTGAGATAGGGGGCCTCTTTTTTTCTTCTGGCTTTGGATATCCAGTTCTCCCAGCACCACTTGTTGAATAGACTGTTATTCCCCAGCTGGGTGGGTTTGACAGGCTTGTCAAAAATTGCTTAACCATAGATGTCAGGGTCTGTTTCTGAACCATCAGTTTGGTTCCACTGGTTTATATGTCTATCTCTAGGCCAGTACCATGTGGTTCTTATCACTGTAGCTAGGTAATATGCTTTAAAGTCTGAAAGTGAAAGTCCTACAACTGCATTTTCCCTTTATAAGATGTTTTTGGCTATTCAAGGACCCTTACCCTCCCAAATACATTTGATAATTTTGTTGTCTATTTGTTTAAAATTTGCTTGTGGAATTTTATCAGGATTGCATTGGGTAGAATTGATACTGTCTAATCCATAAGCATGGAATGTTCTTCCAATTATTTAGTTCTTTTTTATTTCTTTTAGCAATGCATTTAGTTTTCTGAAGCATCCTTGGTTCAGTTTATTCCTAAATATTTGATTCTTTTGATTGCTATTATAAATGGAATTTTTTTCCGAACTTCCTCCTCAGATTGCACATTACTAGTGTATAGAACCACCACTGATTTTTGCGTATTGATCTTGTATCCTGACACTCTACTGAAATCATTTATTAGCTTTAGCAGCTTTGTTGTAGATTTTTCAGGACTTTCTAGGTATTGGATCATATCATCTGCTAATAACGGAAGTTTTACTTCTTTCTTCCCAATTTGGATAACTGTTACTTCTTTTTCTTGCCTGGTTGCTCAAACTAGAACCTCTAGCACTATATTGAACAAAAGTGGTGACAGTGGGCATTCTTGTATTGTCCCTGATATCACGGGAAAGCTTTCAGTCTTTCACCACTGAGTACAATGTTAGCTGTGGGGTTTTCATATATGGTCTTTATTATGTTGAGAAAGTTACCCTCAACTCCTGTATTTTGTGGTATTTTTATCAAGAAAGTATGCTGTATTTTGTCAAATGCCTTTTCTGCTGCGACGATAGAATCATGATTTTTCTTTTTCGATTTATTAATGTGGCTTATTTTGCTTATTGATTTTCTTGTGTTGAACCACTCTTGTATGCCTGATATAAAACCCATTGACATGATGATTAATTCTTTTAATGTGTTGCTGGATTCGAATAGCAAGTATGTTGTTGAGAAATGTTTGCATCTGTATTCATCAGGGAAATGAGTCTATCATTTTCTTTTTTTCATAATATCATTACCTGGCTTTGGCATTAGGGCGATTCTTGCTTTATACAATGAATTTGGTAGTGTGCCTTCTTATTAAGTTTATTGTAAGAGCTTGAGTAAGATTAGTTCTAAATCTTCTTTGAATTTTTATAGAACATCCTGTGAAACCATCTGGCCCTGCAGTTTTCAATTTGGGGGGGTGTTTGATGGCTATTTCAAACTCTTTACTTGTAATTGGTTTGTCTTCTGTTTTTTCTACGATCAGTGTAGGTTGTTTGTACATTCCTAGGATTTTTTTCCTTTTAATCTGCTTTGTCTAGTTTTTGGTGTACTGATGTTCACAGTATCCTCTTATGATACATTTTATTTCTTTGGGGTCAATAGTAATATCCCCTTTTTATTTTTTATTTATTTGTATCATCTTTCTTTTTTTTCATCATTCTAGCTAGGGGGTTGTTGATTTTTTTAGTCTTCTCAAAGAACGAACTTTTGGTTTTGTTATTTCTACTATTTTTTGTTCTCAATTTCATTTATTTCTGCTCTGATCTTTGCTATTTCATTCCTTCTGCTTGCTTTGGGAATAATTTGCTGTCATTTTTCTAGTTCCTCCAGCTGTGTAGTTAGGTTGATGATTTTAGCTCTTTGTTCTTTGTTAATGTAAGCACTGAAGGCTATAAATTTCCCTCTCAGCATTGCCTTCACTGCATCTCATAAGTTCTGATAAGTTGTGTTCACATTTTCATTTGCTTGAGATATTTATTGATTTCTCTTGAAATTTCTTCTTTGACCCACTGATAATTTAAGAGTGTGTTAATTTCCATATATTTGTTATTCTTCCCTGTTTCTGCTATTGTTGATTTCCAACTTTGTTCATTACGATCAGAGAAAGTGCTTTGTATAATTTCAGTCTTGTTGGATTTATTGAGATCTGCTTTGTGACCCAACATGTGGTCTACCTTGGGGAAGGATCCATGAGTGCTTGAAAAGAATGTATATCCGGCTGTTTTAGGGTGTAATGTTCTATAAATATCATTGGGTCTAGTTCATTTATCTTATTATACAAACTCTTTGTTTCCATATTTATCTTCTGTCCAGATGTTCTAGTCAATGCAGAGAGTGGTTTGTTGAAGTCTCCAAATATTATTGCAGAAACATCTATTTCCCCACATATGGCAGTATGTGCCTCATGTATCTTGGGGTACCCAGGTTAGAGCATAAATATTTATCACAGTTATTTCTTCTTAGCAATTGTGACTTTTATTAATATATAATGACCTTCTTCATCTCTTATAACAGTTTTGCATTTAAAATCTATTTTGTCTGATATTAATATTACTACTCCAGATCTTTTTTGATTACTATTTGTGTGGAATATCTTTTTCCAGTCTTTCACTTTCAACCTATTTGTGTCCTTACATCTGAGTTGAGTCTCTTGTAGACAGCATACAGATGGTTCACATTTTTTAAATCCAGTCTGTCAGTCTGTGTCATTTGAAGAAATCATTCCATTAATGTACAGCATTATTACTGTAAATACATTACTTACTTTGTTTTATCCTTTGGCTTTTCCTTGTCATATGTTACCTTTGTCTCTCTTCTTACCCTTTAAATTACTCTTACAAATTATCTTTATTTCTATACTCTTATCCAAGTCTTTGTTCTTGTTTTTATTTTTCTTTCAGGCTATGGTATCTTTAGTATCCCTTGTAAATCTGATCTTTGGTAACATACTCTCTTATTTTCTTCTCACCTCCATAGGTTCAGATGAGAGACTGACACTTTTGACTGGGGAATTCAATCTATTAACCTTTAATGTTGCTACTATAAAGACATTATCTTGTTCATCCATTTTGTCCTTCAGCTTTCCATCATCATGTGTTGCTATTGTCTTTTTTTACTCTTTAAGGTGTCCTTACTAATAATCTTCATTTCTATACTCTTCTCCAGGTTTTTTGCCCTTGTTGCTTTTTTTTTTTTTTCCTTTCAGGCTGTAGTACTCCTTTTCATATCTCTTGTAATTATGGTCTTTTGGTGGTATATTATCTCAATTTTGTTTGTCTGTGGAGACTTTAAAGTTACCCTCATTTCTGAAGGACAGTTTTGCTGGGTAAATAATTCTTAGCTGGTAGTTTTTCTCTATCAGTACTTCTTTCTTCTCACCTCCATGGTTTCTGATGAGAATTCAGCACTTAGTCTTATTTAGGTTCCCAGGAATGTGATGCACTGCTTTTTTCTTGCTCTTACAAAATCCTTTCTTTACTTTTGGTATTTATCATTCTGAATAGTAATTGTCTCAGAGTAGGTGTATTCAGATTTATTCTGTTTGGGTGGCCTTTTCCTTGTTGGATCTTGATATTTAGGTCTTTCACACGGGTTGGGAAGTTTTCAGTCATTATTTCCTCAAATATTCATTCTGTCCCTTTTCTGTTCTGTTCTTCTTCTGGGACAGCTATATCATGTATGTTTGTGTGGTTTGCCTTGTCCTTCAATTCCTAGAGACCCTGTTCCATTTGTCCACTTTCTTTCTATTGTCTTGTCTTTCAAGTTCAGATGTTCTGTCCTCTATTTCATTAATTCTGTCCTCCATCAATTCAAATCTGCTGTTATATGCATTTAATGTATTTTTAATCACATCCTTTGTGTCTTTCATTCCCATAAGCTCTGTTACTTCTTTTTGCAGGCTTTCAAATTCTTCTCTATGCTCACTGAGTGTCTTCTTTATTTCTGTAGTCATCTTTTCCTTCAGTTCTTTAAATTGATTTAGGAGAGTTGTATGATTATCATTGATTTGTTGTCAAATCCTCTATCTCATCAGAATTTTTGTTTTGTTTCTTTGGCTTGGCCATAACTTCCTGTTTCCTAGTATGGCTTGTAATTTTTTGCTGATATCTAGATATCTGAATATGTTGTTGAATTTACTCTGATGATCAATTTTCTCTCCTGCCTAGTGGTTTTGTATCATGGCTATTCTCTGATTTATGGTTCAACTTATTCTAAGTTTTAAATATTACCCAACTTAAGTTATAAAAAAAGGGCCAGGGACTAACTAATGGGACACAGATCTGTCCCCAGAAATTTAGGACAGGAAATTCCTAGAAGCAGTGTTTCTCCTTGCAGTTTCCTAACCAACCAGCAGATGAGTGCTGTTTTAAAATGAAGCATGTATATTTGCATTTCAAATACCTAAAAAGTAAGTAAATAAATAATAAATAAATAAAATAATCTATTTGGGAAAGATTATTATAGATGAATATGCTGTAAATAGAACAAGATTAAAGAACATTTAGTTCTTGTTACTGCTTCTCAAAAATTAAATGGTTCAATTCAGTCCAGACAAAACCTCCAATTATCTGACTCCTTGTCCAAGCTCATACAGAAGATTTTCAAATGCTTTGGTACCCTACTGCTTCCTTCTCTCTCACTTGTCTTCTTATTTCCCATTCAACTGTTCCCTGAACTCCCTCATTTTCCAAACTCTAATAGTCCTCAATTAAAGGGTGAATATGTGAGGACCAGACTTCTTTGTAGGAGTTTTCTCTTTGTAAACTTTTCAATTAAAATTCCACAAAGTTCTGATTTCACTGAGCCAGTGAAATTCCTTAATGTTTCCATTCTTAATGTATTTATTTGCACACCCCACCTCTCTTGTGCTTTATTGAAATTAGAAAAACTTGGAAACAACACTATTTCTCATTATTGCCTAAGATGACCTCAATATGTTCTTTCTGTAAATATTTGGATGAGCAAAAATAGACATTTATTCCAAACTAAATGGATGATCTTCAGATTGAGTTTCAAGCTGTGAACTTCAAAAGGTAAATTTGCTTGACTAATTTATAGGGAAACAAATTCCCTTTAAAAATTAATTGTATGAACATAAACTTTTCTGTCCTGAAAGAATAGATATAAGTTCCTTATTCCAAATTTGTTAACTCTGTTGTCTGTGAACCACTGGCACATGAAAGAAATTTTTCTTAAGATCTTAAAGTGGAATGCAGACAAGTAACCACGTTAGTTTAGTTTCCTCTCTGCAACTATGTGGATTTTCTCACAGACTTTGAGACCATATTAAGATATTAATATTAATCAGTCTTTCTTATCAAAATTGAATATCTGTTCCAAATATTCAAATTCAACCTTTTTAAGAGGTGATAGACTAAGAACGACAATGAGAATTAGCTAGACAAAAACATCACAACTTTAACTTTCAGCTATGTTAAGGAGATGAAAACAATAATTGCATTCACAATAACTGATCAAGTCTGGAAATGATGCTTTTATTCTAAGAAGAATGCAGGCAAACTCAGAGTGAATATGGAGGGGAAGATATTGACTGAGTTTCTTGGAAAAGAATAACTTAGCACTTTAAAAAAGGAGATCTTGAGAGTATATTTAAGACTATGCTTCTACTATTTTAGAGCACCTTTGGAACATTTTATGATATTTTCTACAAGCACAAGACTGAGGCTGCTTAGCTTGGTTTCTGTTTTTCCTTTCTTTGTACCAGGTAGGATAACTGGCCTATCTCATAGGACACTGGTAAAAGACAAAACAGACAATAGAAAATTAGTATGGCATTACTCAAACTATTTTATATGACAAAGAAAGTCTGTTTCAAACTATTCAAATTCCTACATAAAATATGCCAAAATAAGAGCACGAAGAGGACTGTATGGTTTCAAGATGTTCCACAGAAAAACATCATGATGCATTGTTGTGCTGTTCTATAAACACTAAGAAAGCCAGAATAGTAAGCTCTTGGTGGGGGATGAATTGCTCCAAATCACTTAACTCTAGCGCCTCTCTCCTGCACCGCCCAGGGTCAGAGCCCAATGGCATCCTGGAGATGGCGCTCTGAAGCAAAGCAGGAGCCCACTCTGCCTCTCAGTTCACCTCCTTTGAAGGTCACGAACCAGTGCTGGTCCATCCCTCGGTGTGCCAGTAGATGGCAGTATGCTTGAATCCAGTATGTTAGTCGAAAGCTGCTTAGCATTTTCCAAGAAAATAAAGGTTTTGAAAACTGTGAGGCAGCATGGGGCCTAGTGCAGTGCCAAGAAACTTGATCTTTATTTCTGGCTTTACTCCTGAATAAATTTATTTGAATAAATAGAGACCAACCACTTAACTTTTGTATTCTTTGGTTTCCTGAACTTGAAATTAGACAAAATACCCTGCCTCTTCCCATCTCCCTCAAAAGGACACTGTGGTTAATCAGACTTCAGAATCATGCATAAAGAGAGAGCCTGTTTGTGGATTTTCTCTGTTTTTTTATAAGTGGGTGGCATAACTGATCTGGGTTGTTTACCTAGGACTTGAAGTATATGGACACAGGGGCAGCTGGGGAGAGCATCTTCTGTTTTTCCGTGCCATCTAATGTTGGAGTATGGGTTTAAAGAAGCAACATTGAAACTCAGGATGCAGAATAACTGCCATTATTTGGAGTTACAATGATTTCCTCAATACCAGGGAACTTGACAAGTGTGGGATGAAGTCAGAAGGCCCCTGGCAGCTTCTGGTTTAAATATCAACGGTTCACTGCAAGCACAGATTCAGTCAGATAGAGTAATTGTTACTTCTGCCTACTATTTACTACGAGAAATTTCACTTCAACCTTTCACTCCAAAGCTGGCACCATAATCATTGTGAAATTAGATTTTGAATACAAAAAAAGCATTAAATGATTAAATGATGATCCTTTCTTCCACTGTGGCACTGCTGTGCTGGGAAGACCGCTTCCATTTGAAGGTAAAATTTTCACACTAAACATAATTGCAAATGTGTGGCATCAAAGTGGGTCATGACTAGATCACATTGGGACAAAACAAACGATGGCATCTGACCCGACAGCCTGTCTCTGGTCATGTCCACAGATAACCTTCTCAGCAGGAGCTTCACCATTTTGAAGCTGGCAACATGGATCAGAAGGGAATAGAAGCAGTAGTACTATTTCTGGACAGGTGGCTTCTGAGGGGGTGGGGCACAGCAAGTCTAAGACAGGCTCCTGCCTCATTCTGTCTTCCTGGAAGCAAGAATTTGTGTTGTGTGTTATAACAAGGAAACAGCTACCATATAAAATGTGAAATCATAAAACTAAATGGATGTAGTGGCTTAACAATGCCAAGCCTTCATTTCTAAATAGCAGCCATTTAGTACATAGAGGGACATTTGAGGTGAATTCTTGGAGTGTAATCACTTGGAAAGGCTGTGCTAATCTCAGAACCCACTGTCAAAATGTTAGTAAAGAATTAGGCTTTTGTGGAAATCTCTTCTGCAATAAATATAGATTTAAAACAAGTGATTTTTGTGGTGTGTCATCTTATTTGTAAGACATGCCTCCCTAGGTGGAAAGGTGGAAGGTAGACGGCTTGGTGGTTTGAATGTCATGAGGTTAAAATTTTAATTTAAATATGTGTTAGCATTAAAATATGTTCAAGAGAATGTCACATCAACCTCGACTTCAAAGTACCAATTATGTTGTTTGGGTTCTACATTTGACACTGTTCTCACTAAACTGATATCCACAGCTCAGAATTTCTAAAAATGCCTCAGATCTCAGTTTCATAATATATTCTATTTAAAGTAGAAACATTAAGAAGACCTGAATTATAGGAACATTATTTCACAATTTCAAGGACGTAAAAGTCAAAGTATACTGCTTGCAGCTAATGAATAATTATAAGGGTGTATAAGCCAGCATATCTTTATTAGCATAAGGATAGAAGAAATATGCTTGGACAATTCTGTAACCACTCAACAAGATGGATTCAAAACAAAGAAGTTTTTAAGTTTGCAATTTAATTAGAAACACTACTTTATATGTTAGCTAAGAAAAAGTAACTGCTTTTAATCCTTATCCAACAGGTTTCATTTTCCCCTAAAGCTACTTATTGAAGAAAATAAATGATGCAGGAGAAACAAGGAGCATAAACTAATAACTAACCTTTTATGCATATATATGTAGAACTTAAGTGAGAAAGAACTGGATTAAAATGCAGTCATTCTAAATAGGATAAAAATTTATCATCTAATCAGCCAGAATTCTCTATTAAAAAGCCCAACTGCAAATGGACAGTAAAGTAGCAATTGACATTTATTGATGATGCTGAAACACTCTATGATTTAGAAAAAAAATAAAAAAGAACACACAGTATAATTAATATTTTTGAATATTGGTTCATTGTATCTAAAGTGCAGCAATCCTATGAGTCTTACGATTATGTAATTTAGAAACCAGGTTATTATTTTCTAATAATGTACTGTTTTAAAATAATTTTAAATTCTGGTACAATGTTGTTCAGACATAATCCATTCTGACAAGTTACGAATCAGTTTAGTAGCCACTTATAGGTGGGAAATATAAGAATGTGTTTCTGCACATTAGCTGTGTACATACATAAAATAAATCTAAAATAAACATGATAAAAATAGAATGCTATAGAAACTTGGAAATCAGAAAGGTTATCAAAAGACCCATGGCAATGGAAATTGGCCCTCTGACTCAGAGAGGAAAAGTAATAAAAGGAAGGAAAGAAGTGAAGAGCAACAGGCATCAGAAAGCATTGCCCTTCAGTTCCCCCAGTGGCATAGATGGGTGGCGCCTGGTATCAACCTGATTTTGTGACCCAGGTGGAGAATTGATAAGAATGGACTTTCTATAGACTAGTGAAATCTCCAACATTAAAAAGTAAAAAGATCACAGACAGACACAAATAAAGAGCTGCAAGTCGTTGGAAAAAGTCATGATCAGTGAGGATTCTTTCTGCTCTAGGTGACTAGCAATTCAAACTAAATTAGATGACTAAAACTGCGGAATAGATGGCTAAGGTAAGCAAATAGTCCAGTTTAATTAGAAATCCATATGCTAATGATTCGAGCTTCTCTTGTATCCTGTTTTGCATCCCCTGGGCTAGCTCACACTTTAAAACTTGTCTCTCAGGGATGTAAAATGGCGGCAGCAGCAGCTCTCATGTTCTCCTACCATCCACTGTAGAGAGAACACTGTCTGGCAGGTCTAGTGAGTGTTCTGAGGATCACACTTACAGGACTGGACTAAATCATTGGCCAAAACCTGAAACACTCATAATGACCAGGAAAACATAATGTGCCTGCTGGCTGAAGTCTATATTCGGCTATTGATTGATTAATGAACTCGTTCAATAAATAAATCAATATGTTGAAGCTCTTCTGTGCCCCTTACTGTGGCCAGGGGAATTAGCTATGCTACTAGGTTGTAGGCAATAGCACCAAAATTGCATAACCAAGAATGGGAAAGTGGTGGTTTCATGAAAGTAGTGGGATATTATTATCCAGAGGAAGGAAATGAATGCTGCGAAGCAAAAAATGCCAGAATTCCCAGCTGCTTCCATGACTCAATACATACATGCAGCATAACATTCTAGGTAAGCTACACAGAGGCTATACATAGAAAGAAATTGCGTTCCAATGTTTCCAGTGCTGGCTCAGGACAATTGTATAGATCAGTGAGTTCCAATAAGGTGAACTAGTTTACAAACCAAGGTCACCCAAGATTTTCTAAGTGTATATATGGTCAGTGCGCTGGTTTATGTTTTCTTTAGCACTTTGTGGTTCATTAAGCCTCCTCATATAAATGAGGCAGTTCTTCATTTCATAAATATCCATGTGTGTTCAGTTATATATGTTATATATGAAAAGTTCTATTCATCCTATAACACCCAGTACAAGGGACAGTTTTTTGCATATGAAAACTTAGCTGGCCACTCTCATGTCAGGCACAATTATATCTTCTGCATAAACTAATCCATGTACTTTTCACAATCTGCTGTAATTATTTGTTTGTGTCCCTAGCTCTTCTACTTAACATTGAGCTAATATATGACATGGTTTATTCGTCACTTTACCTCCAGGGTATGGCACAGCAGAAGGTGCTCAACAAATGTTTTGTTAATGAATAAGCATATAATTAAATTTTTTTCCAGTTCTTCTTATATCCTTTCGTTTACTCAAATAGCAATTTTCTTTCAGAAAAACTCAAGATACAGAGCCTAATACATTTTATCTGTGGAAGTTATAAATAGCTTACGTATTTAAAACTCACTAAGTACCAGTTATATGCTTTACATGTATTATCACATTTCGTTCTCACAGCAAACTTGCTCGATAGATGCTGCTATCTCCTTTACAGAGAGATAAGCCTGAGGTTAATGAACTTGCCACAGGCTGCAAGTTAGTAATTGGTGACATGTGGATTCAGCACGTAACAATCTGATTCTAAACTCTACACATTTTCTATAGTTCCTGTAAATTTCCAGTTTTGAAATTTTCTAAGGAAGTGGAAAATATCACAGTAGAAAGAGTTTTCATTTTTATATCTATAAGAAAAGTGAAAAACCCACTTAAAAAGCAGATGGGATTCTGGCATTTCATCATATAAGAGATATAGAAAAAACAATGAACACAGAAAGAGTATTTGCAGTTTGTTATAATAGATTTATATTTTCTCTGTAATTTGCCCATGTGAGCAGGTAACTACTTGTGTTCACATTGATTGTGACAATGCTCAGGAGAGCTGGTCTATTGCTTCAAGTATGAAAAACTAAAAGGGGGCTGTATTAGTCAAGGTTCTCTAGGGAAACAGAACCAACAGGAGATGTCTGTAAATTGTATGAGATTTTATAAAATTGTCTTATGTGACCAGCAGGATGCAAAAGACCAAATTCCATAGGGCAGTCTGCAAACCAAGGGCTCTGATGAAGGTCTTGGATGAGTTCCCCAGGAGATGCTGTCTGTCTGAAGTAGAGATGGGAATTCTCTCCCTGAATGCTGAAATCACTTCCCCTTCAAGGCTTTCAGCTGATTGGATGAGACAACACTCATTGCTGATGACAATCTCCTCAGTTGATTATACATGTAACTGACCATCTGTGCAATCAACTCACTGCTGGTTAAAGTCCATGAAATGTCTTTGTATTACAGTTAGCCCAGTGCTTTCTTGACCAAAAACCTGGGCACCATTACTTGGCCAAGTTGACACATTAGCCTAACCATCACAGGGGTCTATAGAAGCTTCCAGAGAATATGCAATAATGGAAATGGTGAAATGATTTTTCTTTGCTGAGGTACTTTGTACAGACTTGCTCTCTCTTTTGCATTCTCTCTCTCTTTCTCCCTCACTCTATCTCTCTCCTTCTCTTTATAGAATATATGTATATTATGTAATGTTTAATGGAAATAAAACTCCTTAATAGGTCAGCATGTAGAAATTGAAGCTGCCTAAGTTTCTTTTTTTTTCCCCTAGAAATCATGCTAGAGTTGACTTCTTGGCATTCATTTCAAAGTGACTTTTTGAGAAGAGAGCAAAAGGCTTTGTGAATCCTTTTCAGGATTGTATTTGTACATTGACTGCAATCAGAAAGGTAGTGTCTGAAATATGTTATAAATGACATCTTTGTGAAGTCATTATAATATCATTTGGTTCTTTAGGAAACTTCCCTGCTCCTATCGTGTCCTACGTGCTTCTTTGGAGTTCTCAAAGTGAGTGCTCATTGGCTCATCTTTTTATCCCTTCTGTCCTTGCTCTATGATTTACCTCTAGATCTACATTTCAGTGATTGCTTCTCTTTTAGGCTAAGTTGGTCTAGCCTTCAGTTTGACTTTGGGTCAAAGTCTTTTGACTTTGGGTCTCATAATGTCTGATCATATTTTGGACCCTGATAATTTATGATCATCATAAATATAGTTTTTTTCCCTGAAAAATAGCAAAATATATTTCAACTTCTTACTAAGTTGCTAATATTTTTCTCTTAGTACTCTGACCTAACAGCTTTCTGTCTCTTCGGTGTGAAACTAATGTAGCACAATGGAAATGAAAGAGAAAGTCAGATCATTAGGAATGGTTTTTCAGGAAGGTTTTTCCTGGAATAAATTTGGGACATTTTGCCTTATCACATCTCTAGCTGTTTTAATAGGAGAAAAAAATGGACATTAGAGAGTGACAGGCTGCCTGACAGACCCTTGCACTATGACAGTGATTCTCCTAATACAGATTTAGTGGATTTCCTGCTGTGGCTAATGATCCCTCCAGATACTTTGTCAATGACTTTGCGACAAGTGTCCTCCTCAACTTCTTCCCTAATGCACTATTCCTTTATCTTTATATTACTCCAGGTAAGGTATCACTCCAGATTAATGTGCACTGGGCAAAATTGCAAGATTGCAACTACAAATTAGCCTTGGGGGGTGGGTAGGGAAGAAAGAAATTAAGCAAAAATTGAAGGCAAACACAGAGTGAAAGTATGGCATAGCCTATATTTTAAGGCATGTATGATGATGGGAATAAAAGGAGACCTTGATTCTTGTTTATTTTATCTTATCCTCGTTATCATCTCCTGGTTCTGTTCACTGTCTTATCCACCAGTTAGACAGTCATTCACACGCCAATTTTGTGAGCTCTCTATGCATGCTGTGACTGCCCGCTCACTTTAGGACATTGAAGACTGCCTGCAGGTTAAAGAAAATTAGCAAAGGGACCAACCAAGCAACTGAAAATTTAAGTGCTCAAGGGACAAGACAAAGACTAAGACCTTTGGAGGAGGAAAGAGAGAGCTAGAAAAAGAGATAAGATATGAGATGGGGGCAGGGGGAACTTAATGAAGAGCAAGGCCAGGAACCCAATAGGAGAGGAGGGAAAAGATAGGAATTCACCTAAATGTTCAGCATTTCACTTGGATAAGAAGTGGAGGAAAATGCTACTGGGCACTGCAAGGCCAGCGGAGGATCCTCGTTATTTTCTACCGATCTGAGAGGTGACAGGTGGGTCACCTCTGACATAAACAGAATCACAGACATGGAAACTTGCAAAGAATGGTTTGGCTACAACCAGTAGGAATTTGGAGGGACAGCATGATTGTAATTGTGTTTTCATCTAGTAAGCTCTATATCATATACATTTAGCTGTGGGAGAAGTAAGAAATAGAAAGGTGTATTTATTTATTTTTTTCCACTTTGTGCGTGTAAGAAAATGACTGGAGGGGGAACTGGTACAACAAAATACATTTACCCTTCCTTAAATAACAGATCTTTCCCTGAGTGGAATCAAGGTTTCTGCTTAGCAGGATAATGCTGAAACTCACGCTTGGTCTCACCCAGTAGGTCTCCTTTGAGGAGGCTGCGTGGCTACTGGACTTTCATTTAATTATTCCTGTTCTGCTCAAATATCCCAGGACTCTGCCTGTGCTGGGGCAGGAAGAAGTGGCCCAGGGTCCCAGGACATGTTTCAGACCTCAGTATACCCAGATCGCAGAATGAGGAGGAAAGGAAGAGCAAAATGGGGAGAACAAGTGTTTGAAGAAGAGTTAAAGAATTAGTCCAGCATCTGGGAGAACCAGAAGGACACTGACAGCGCTGAGAAGGGCCTTTGTTGAGAATCATTCAAATATAGAAAATAGAATAATTTCTGGCTCTCCAAGTAAGCTTCACCATCCACACCGGATGTTTGGGACTATCTCAAAGACACTATTCATTTCTTCTTGGCAGCGTCCTGTGGGAAAAATAAAAAGTTTCCAAATGCATTTTTCTATTGCAATTATAAGAAGTTATTTTCAAAATAAATTGTAAAGAACCATGTTTGTTAAATGTCCCTCCTATTTCCAGGGGCCTACAATTCAAGGGGAAATGTATATCTTTTATAGTTGTAAGGGACACATTCAGTGAATTTTAAAACCATAAAATGCTTAATGTTGTTAGCTCCCCAAACTGCCGGGTTGCTCTTGTGTCATTGAATTAGTTTATATAACTGAAAATTTGTGGTACTTTTGTTCATATAGAACAATATGGAACATCTCATTTCACTATGAATTTGCTGTTCTGCAGACTATTGAGGACAGATTTTTAAAAAATGAAGCAGTGTCTTCAGTCATTAGAGTCTTTTATTAGTCTTTTGTTCTAACCTTTATTGTACTTCTTGTCAGAAAATGCAAATGTATGACTCAAGTGGTAAATCAGGTTTTAAGACTGGATCAAGAGTGAAAATAATGTTATCCCAAAATGATTTTTTTATGCAGAAAGAGAATTTAATGCTAAAAGTGCCAAACACCTGAACAGCTCACCCTGGCAAGTTTTCTGTGTGAATAGTATTAGTTAACCGAGTCAATAGAGTTAACCAGTGAGATTTTCCTCAAGTAATCAAGGACCAAATTCTAAGAAATTACTATAATTAGTATTAGCTCAGAAAGGAAGGGATTTCACACCATGCATAAATGGGCATCATAATTCTCAACTCCGTATTTTCCCCATTCAATCGTCTAATGCTGTCACTCATCTCACCAAGAGCATCTAATTGGAGGATTCTCAGCTCAGAGACCTGGAAGCAGCCTTTCTCTTTAAAGGAAGTATAGGAAGCAGCTCAGAATTTTCGAGAAGAGTCCAGGTCCTGTGCCCTAGTTCTATTATTCACTGGCTCATGGCTTTGAGCCTCTTTGTGCTTCAGTTTCTACATTTAAAATAGGGACAAGAAGAGTGCTAATGCTACTTAAGGGAGATGTTATGAGCACTAAATGAGTTAATTTTATTATTAAGGTGCTTTTTAGCTCAACATAAAATGGAGCAAAGAGGTTTTTTATGTTTGGAAAGAAGATTTTCCGAAGCCATGCTTAATCTTAAATTGTATTGCTTCAACCTGCCCAAAGGTCAGAGCTGTTTAAATAATCCCAGTTCTGCTATCTCTGCAGACAGAGACAAATTGATTCCAAATGGTGTGCCCGGGATTTGGGCAGAGGACACTCTGAAGGAGAGTTAATATCGGTAAGTCCTGTTATCACAGGGATCTATGTGGGGCAGAAGGAAGTCTGAGCAAATAGCTAGAAAGATATAAATACAGTGCACAAAGAAAGCACTTTAAAGTCAGAACCTGAGCGAATGTGGCCAGAGAGACCCAAAATGTTCCTTTTTCTAAAATTCACTGCGGGACACGAAGTCACTAGGTCACAGTGGGAAGCGAGTCACTATGAAACAAAGGGCAGCATCCGCCTGCCCAGGGACACCAGAGGACAGGAGCAGAACAGTTACTATATTATCAAGTGGGATTTGGGCAGGAAGATAAAATAAAACCTTTAGAAGAATATGAGTTTTGTGTGAGTTTCGAATCACCTTCCCAACGATTTACCTTGTCTGGAGGCAGGTGTTCTTTTTGCAAAAGGAATTAGTTCCCACAGTAATACTCTTACAAATTAAGTTTAAAGCATGAATAACCTCTTTTGTATATATTTACCTCATTGGCTTTAGTGTTCTGATTTATATTCAAAATGATAAATTAATATTTAAAATTCCATTAAAGGTCATTAGATATTCATAATAAGCTAGTATAGTCCCTGCTTAATTTTTGAAATTCAAATGTTCCAGTCATTAATTATGATTTTTTTAGATTCATATAACAAGAGGACAAAAAGGAATCTGTTTGAAAAAGTAAAAATCTAGTTGAGACATTAAGCTAAAAATCTTTAATTAGCATCTTAAAATTAATAAACTAATAAAATTCTATCTAAAAAATACTGCTACTATTCTAGCCACTTCTCTAGATCTGAACCTTCAGTCTCTGATTCTCCCAGAAGAGAGAGTCCATCCCCATCTTCTTAAGTCTCCATCAAGTCTTCTATTACTCTCCCACTTTTTCCATCTCCATTTTAACGTGCTGCTCCCCTTTGCTCACTAACCTTTTTACTCCCATGCTCTCTTTAGGAAATCTCTACCCTCAACTTTTAAACTATTGTCCACATTCTTTTAGTCTTGAACCAGCCTTGACTTTTACCTGAACTTAGGGTTTCTCTGCCCAACTAGGCTTGTCCATCTGGAGGTCACATGACTGGCTCAAACTCAGCAAGTCAAATGATGAACAGGACATCATGTTTAGTCAGGCTTTCTCCTCCTACTCTGTTTCGGAACCCACCAGTTCATGAAACCACCAGTGAGTCACTTAAATTAAATAGTTGTCCTGCATTATTTGCTAACTCATTTGTCTTAATTTTGACTCCCTTTTCATAATTCTAGTTGTGCTTATCTTCCACTCATGGTACTTCTTCTTTTCTATTTGATTGAAATTGAATTAACCACAAAACTCATTTTTTTTTTTTTTTTAATTCTAAGGTGATCCAACCTCTATCTAGCTTTTCTCCAGAAAATTAGATTTCAAGATTTGGTTTTCTAATGCCCTTCCTCAAGGAAACTAACCAAGAGGATAATCGCTTAGAAAACATTCTCACACGTTCCATTAATCCTACAGTTTTAATTTACATCACTCTTTTATTTTATATTTCCCAACAGTTGTTACATATCTTTATTTCTTAGCTCAAGGCAGCTACCTCCATCACCAGTATAATCTTTTTTTTTTTTTAATTAGAGAAGTTGTGGGTTTATAGAACAATCATGCATAAAATACAGGCTCCCCATACACCACTCCGCCACCAACATCTTGGAATATTATGGAACATTTGTTACAATTGATGATAGTACTTTATTTTTTATAATTGTACCATTAATTTTTAACAGTCGAAGCCAGCACTTACTGAGAGAGTCTATGTTCTAGGCATTGTATGAAGTAATTTACATGGATTACCTCATTTAAAATACACAATAAACAGGTCTGTGAAATATGTCCTATTTAATTTTTTTTTAGTTAGAGAAGTTGTAGGTTTGCAGGAAAATCATGTAAAAAATATAGTGTTTCCAAAAACATCCCTCTTGTTCACACTTTGCATTAGTGCAGTATCTTTGTTACCAGTGATGAAATAATATTAAGATAATACTATTAACTATAGTCCATAGTTTGCATTAGGTATATTTTCCCCAAATACCTCCTTAATATTAACATATTTTATTAATGTTAAAATTCATGAAAAAACATTCTTATACTATTATCTTTAGACCATCATCTAAAATAGGCTTCACTGTGTCATAAAGTCCTATGTTTTATCTTTTAATTTTTATTTTAGTAACATATATAACCTAAAATTTCTGCTTTACATTCACATATATAATTCAGAGCTGTTAATTATGCTCACCATAATGTGCTACCATTGCCACTATCCATTTCCAAAAATTCTCAATTAACTGAAAAAGAAATTCTGTACAAATTAATCATCAACTCCCCCTCTTTACTCCAAAACTGCCCTCTAATAACCTATAGTCTAGATTCTAACTCTGTGAGTTTGCTTATTATAGTAATAATTAGTTCATATCAGTGATATCTTAAAATATTTGTTCTTTTGTGTCTGTCTTATTTCAGTCAGCATAATGTCCTCAAGTTTCATGCTTGTTGTTGCATGCATCAAGATGTATTACTTTTTACAGCCGAATATTTCATTTATCCATTCATCAGTTGATAGACACTAAGGTTGCTTCCATGTTTGGCAATTGTGAGTAATGCTGCTATGAACGTTGTTGTGCAAATATCTGCTTGAGTCCTTGCTTTCAATTCCTCTGGGTATATACCTAGTAGCGGGATTGCCAAGGCAAATGGTAATTCTATACTTAGCATCCTGAGAAACTGCGGAAATGTCTTCCACAGCACGTAAACCACTTTACGTTCCCACCAGCCATGAATGAATGTTCCTATTTCTCCACATTCTCTCCAACACTTGAAATTTTATACTTTTTTAATAGTAGCCTTTCAGAGGGTGCAATATGATATCTCAGTATGGTTTTAATATTTGCTGTTCCCTAATAACTAGTGGTGTTTAGCATCATTTCATGTGCATTTTAGGCATTTGTATATTCTATTTGGAGAAATGTCTATTCAAGTCTTTTGCCCATTGTTAATTGGCTTGCTTGTCTTTTTATTGTTGAGTTGTAAGATGACTTTATATATTCTGTATATTAAACCCTTATAGATATGTGGTTTCCAAATATTTTCTCCCATTGAATAGGTTGTCTTTTCACTTTCTTGACAAAGCCCTTTGATGCATAAAAGTTACTAATTTTGAGGAGGTCTAAGTAATCTAGTTTTCCTTTTATTCCTTATGCTTTGAGTATAAACTGTAAGAAACCATTGCCAACACAAGATTCTGAAAATGATTCCCTACATTTTCTTCTATGAGTTTTATTGTTCTGGTTCTTATATTTAAGTCTTTGATCTATTTTGAGTTAATTTTTGTATATGGTAGGACATAAAGGTACTCTTTCATTCTTTTGCATACCCACTTCTCCTAGTACCATTTGCTGAAAAAACTGTTCTTTCCCAACTGAACAGATAGTGCAGGCTTGTCAAAAATCAGTTGGCCAGGAATTCCTGGAAGATAGAGGAGTAGAGAGATACAGGACTCACTTCTCTCTCGGAAAAATATCTAGAGGACAGGCAGAAACTGGAAAAACAATTCTAGGGTTCAGGACACAAGAGGAAGGCTGGGCAGCCCCCAGAAGAGAGAAGGGCAAAGAAAAGGAGATTCTGCAGGGATGATCTGTGAATAAAAGAGCAGACTGCATCTGGTCCCTGGCCAGTAGCTATGGCCTTAGAGGGCCCAGGGGTCCACTTCCCCAGCAAAAGGAAGAAGTGGGAGACAACCTAGTGCCAATTCTGCCTCTGACTAGCAAATTCAGTCTTCTGTGTCCCACAGGTCCCAGCCCTCCTGGCCAGGCATGGTCATGCCATTGTCTTTACTGGGAGCTGGCAAAAAGCTGGAGTTAACCTGCTTTCTCAAATACCCTCCTTAATGACCTGGACTAGCTGCTGCTGACAGAGAGGAGTGGAAATTTCTTTCTTCCCTAGGAAAAAGGGGGTATAGCCGGGAGACTAGAGTGGCTTCTGATCAGCAAGTGTGAACTGCTGGGAACGATAGCCCTCACAAAGGGGAAATGCTCCTGGACATTGTTTCTGTACTACCATTCTAGGAGGATTTCCAGTGAACAGATTCTTCCCCCAGGGTATAAGCAGAGAAGTGTACGGAAGAGTGCCATCTGCTGTCACACTATTCCAGTGTACTGCAGGAGGGAAATAAATCAATACAAAAGAACTTTTAGTGGCTTTACTGCCCTCCACCCTGAGGGCCTTGGAAGCTGGTCTGCACACTGTTAGGAGGCCTCTGACTCTGTTTTGAGCAGTTAAATAGGTCATATTCTAAAGACATAGAATAAGCTCAAACAAGAATCAAGGAAGAGCCATGATGCAAAGCCACACAACACTAAATCCCTAACCAAGATTAAGAAATTGATCTTCAGAATAAAATCATCATAATCAAATGCCTAGGCGTTAGCAAAAAAAAAAATTATGAGCAATACTAAGAAACAGGAAGGTATGTTCTAGGCAAAGGAACAAATCAAAACACCTAGAAGAGACACAGGGTTTGAAATAACTAATCAATGATGGCCATACAAAAAAAGAGGTTAAATATATATTAGAGGCATAAAATAACAGAATCAAAATTGCAGAAGAGAGAATCAGTGAATTAGAAGACAACAGCTGAAATTGAAAAGAAAGAAGAGATAGAGAAAAGAATGGGGGGGAGAGAGGGGGAAATGAGCAGGGACCCAAGGAATTAAATGATACTATGAAGCACAAGAACATATGTGTTTTGGGAGTTCTAGAAGGAGAAGAGAAGGTAAAAGAGAGAGTATTTGTGGAAATTATGGCTGAAAATTTCTCAATTCTCATGAAAGACATGAATACACATTTCCAAGAAGCACAACATACTCCAAACAGAGTAAATTCAAATAGACCTATGACAAGACACATAATATTCAGAATGTCAAATGTCAAGATAAAGAGAGAATTCTGAAAGCTGCAAGAGAAAAACAATCCATAAAATATAAAGGGTATCCAGTAAGACTTAGTGGGGATTTCTCTAAGAAACCATGGAAGTGAGAAAATAGTGGTATGATATATATATGTATGTATGTATATATGAGATACTGAGAGAGAAAAACTACCAACCAAGAATTCATTTTTCTGGAAAAAATTATCCTTCAAAAATGAGGGCACATTTATAATATTCACCAAAAAAGAGAAACTAAGAGAATTTGTAGACAAAAGGCTGGAGCCCTTCAAGAATCACTAAAGAGAGTTCTGCAGTCTGAAAGGAAAAGTCAAGAGAAGGAGGCTTCAAGGAGAGTGTAGAAATGAAAATTATCTAAAAGACAAAAGTGAGATATGACATATGAAAGTCAAAGAAAAAAATGGTCAAAATAAATATTACCTTTACAGTAAATAATATTGAATGTTAACGGATTAAACTTCCAAATCAAAGACAAAGGCTGACAGAATGGGTTAAAAATTATGAGTCATTCATATGCTGTCTGCAAGAGACTCACCTTAGACCATAGGATACAAACAGGTTTAAAATAAAAGGTTAGAAAAAAGATATTTCATGTATAACAGTAACCAGAAAAGAGTAGGGGTAGTTATACTAATATTGGACAAAACAGACTTTAAATGCAAAAATGTTATAAGAGATGCAGAAGGCCATCATATATTAATAAAATGGACAGTCCGCCTGTAAGAAATAACAATCATAAATATCTATGTACCTAACCAGGATGCCCCAAAATACAGCAGGCAAACTCTGGCAAAACTAAAAGGAGAAATTTGAATCTCCACAATAATAGTTGGAGACTTCAAAATATCACTCACATCAGTAGATAGAACAACTAGACAGAGGATCAACAAGGAAATAGAGAACTTGAACAATATGGTAAATGAGCTTGGCCTAACAGACATGTGCAGAACATTGCACCCCAAATCAGCAGGTTGTGCATTATTCTCAAGTGCTTTTTGATCTTTCCCCAGGATAAATCATATGTTGAGTCACAAAATGATCTGAGTAAAGATTGAAATTATACAGAACACCTTCTCTGATCATAATGGAATGAAGAAGGAAATCAATAATAAGCAGGAAAGGGGGAAATTCACATATATATGGAGGCTAAACAACACATTCTTAAACAATGACTAGGTCAAAGAAGAAACTGCAAGAGAAATTAGTAAATATCTTGAGATGAATGAGAATCAGACCAGAACTAATCAAAACCTATGGGATGCTGCAAAGGCAGTACTAAGAAGGAAATTTATACCCCTAAATAACTACATTGGAAAGGAGAAACTAGCTGAAATCAAATAGCTAACTGAACACTGGAGGAGTTAAAAAACGAATAGCAGACTAATCCCAAAGCAAGAAGAAGAAAAGAAATAGGAAAGATTAAGGCAGAAATAAATGAAATTGAGATCAACAATCACAAAAAATCAATAGAAAGAATAAAGAAAACCAAAGGCTCTTTCTTCAAGAAGTTCAATAAAATCAACAAGCCCCTTGATAGACTAACAAAGAAGAAAAGAGGGAAGAAGCAAATAAATAAAATAAGGAATGGGGGCGGGGGGGAGGGGGATTACTACAGACCCCAGAGGAAAAAAAAAGAATCGTAAGAGGATATTATAGAGAAGCAGATGTAGCTCACGCAGTTGGGTACCAACTTCCCCACAGGGGAGGGTCCAGGTTTGGTTCTTGATGCCTTCTAAAGAAGATGAGCAAGACAGCAAGCTGACATGATGGGCTGGTGTGGTGCACTGATGCAACAAAATGATGCAGTGACATCACACAATGAGGAGATGCAATGAGGTGACACAACGAGAGACCCAAAAAGCAGGGAGCAGATGAGGCTAAAGTAACTAGGCACATCCTTCCCTAGTGAGAAGTCCCAGGTTTAGTCCCCAGTGCCTGCTAAAAGAAGAAAAGCAGACACAGGGAGCACACAATGAACAGAGAGCAGACTGAGTGCAAGCAATAAGGAGGGGGGAGGTGGGGGGAGGGATAAATAAAGAAATAAATCTTTTTTGAAAAGAGAAGATATTATGAAAAATATGTATGCCAACCAATTAGACAACCTAGATGAAATGAACAAGTTCTTAAAAATGCACAAAAACTTACACCAATTCAAGAAGAAATACAAGAGCACAACAAACCAATCACAAAAACGTTGAAGCAGTCATCAAAAACCTCCCAACAAAGGAAAGTACAGGACCAGATGACTTCACAGATGAATCATACCAAGCATTTTGAGAAGAATTCATACCAATATTGCTTAAGCTCTTTCTAAATATTGAAGAGGAGAGAAAATTATTCAACTCATTTTTTCAAACTGACATCAGCCTAATACCAAAACCAGACCAAGATACTGCAAGAAGAGAAAATTATAGACCAATCTCTAAAATGGATATATGTGCAAAATTCTCAACATAATACTTGGAAATGAAATCTGACAGTATATCAAAAGAATTATGCAACCATAAAGAGTAGAGTTTATTTCTGGTATGCAAGGGTGCTTCAATGTAATAAAGTCAATTAACATAATATACCACATTAAAAAAATGAAAGGGAAAAAACTGCATGATCATCTAAATTGATGCAGAAAAGGCATTCTTCCCAGATAAAACACTTTGAAAGGAAGAGATAGAAGGAAAAAATCTTTAACATGACACAGGGCATATATGAAAAACCCACAACCAATATCATACTCAATGGAGAGAGGTTGAAAGCTTTCCATCTAACATTGGGAACAAGACAATTATATCCACTGTCATTACTGTTATTCAGCCTTGTGCTAGAAGTTTTAGCTAGGGTAATTAAGAAAGAAAAAGAAACAAACAGCATCCAAATTGGAAAAGAAGAAATAAAACTTCACTAATCACAGTTGACATACTCCTATATATAGAAAATTCTGAAATGTCTACAGCAAAGCTACCAGAGCTAATAAATGAGTTCAGCAAACTGGCAGAATAGACTATCAATACAAAAGTCAGTAGCGTTTCAGTAAACATTGTCTAAATCTCTTTTGCTCCTGGGGCTGTAGAGACATCTAGACACTGTAGGCAAGATAGACAATCCCAGAAAATTGGTATACCATCAATGGCCTTACCATGGAATATATGATAACTTACCTTCCAATATATCAGAGTTAGACTCATTTATAATTTTCCCACACATGGTTCTTTTGCCTTTTATTTGAACTTACTATTAGCATTATACCCAATAAATATGTGTCCCAGAGACAAATCTTTTGGCTGTCCATATGTTTGTTGAGCCCTGAATCTCAACAGAGTTGCAGCCAATACCTTCTCACCAGTTCATTGGACTTACCCAGGACATCTAACAACAGGATGATGATGGACAATGGCCATCTCAAAAAGCAGAGAGAATCTACAACTACAACTGTAAGCAAGACATTTCCATCCATCTGCCCCATAGAACCTAAGGTCCCTCTCAATCAGAAGCAGAGTGGGCATCACCATCCCCAAATCCTCAAGATGGAAAAACAAACAAATATAAGTGGGGGAATGCAACTATGGGCTAAAGAAGACTTGCTATTATTTTAACAATGGAAGATCTCATAACAATGATATAAAGAGAGTGGTCGCCAGAAGTTCTGAAGGGAGGGAGAGGGAATAGGTGTACCATCAGGCATTTTGAGACATTGGAATTGATCTGCATGATGTTGCAATGACAGATACAGGACATTATACATTTTGTCAAAACCTGTAAAATTGTGCAGTGCAAAGTGTAAAACATAATGTAAATCATAGACCATGGTTGGTAGCAATGCTTCAATATGTGTTCATAAATTGTAACAAATAAACCACACTAATGAAAGTTGTTACTGAGGCAAAGTGTGGGAGGGGATGGAATGGGTTATATGGGAATCCCCTGTATATTTGATGTAACATTTATATAATCTAAAACTTACTAAAAAACAAAGGAAAAAATACGTGCATTTTAAAAATCAATAGTGTTTTTATACATCAGTAAGGAACAATCTGAGGAGGAAAGCAATAAAAAAAATCCTATTTACAATAGGAACAAAAAAAATAAAGAATAAAATATCTAGGAATTAATTTAGCCAGTGATGTAAAGGACCTTTAATCAAAACTACAAAAACAGTGCTAAACTAAATCAAGTAAGACCTAATCAGGGAAACGGACTTTGGCCCAGTGGTTAGGGCGTCCGTCTACCATATGGGAGGTCCGCGGTTCAAACCCCGTGCCTCCTTGACCCGTGTGGAGCTGGCCATGCGCAGTGTTGATGCGCGCAAGGAGTGCCGTGCCACGCAAGGGTGTCCCCCGCGTGGGGGAGCCCCACGCGCAAGGAGTGCGCCCGTGAGGAGAGCCGCCCAGCGTGAAAAGAAAGAGCAGCCTGCCCAGGAATAGTGTCACCCACACTTCCTGTGCCGCTGACGACAACAGAAGCGGACAAAGAAACAAGATGCAGCAAATAGACACCAAGAACAGACAACCAGGGTGGGGGGGGGGGAATTAAATAAATAAATAAATCTTTAAAAAAAAAAAGACCTAATCAAATGGAAGGATATTCTTTGATCATGTACCAGAAGACTAAATATGGCTAAGATATTAATTCTACCCAAATTGATTTAAGACTCAATGCAAGCCCAATCAAAATTCCAACAACCTACTTTACAGAGAGAAAAGTAAATAACCAAATTTATTTGGAAGGGAAAGAGGCCCCAAATAACTAAAACCTTCCTAAAAAAAACAAGAGCAAAGTCAGAGGACTAATGCTTCCTGATCTTAAAACATATTACAAAACTACATGGTAAAAACAGCATGGTACTGGCATAAAGATAGAAGCATTAATCAATGGAATCAAAGAGAGAGTTCAGAAATACACCTTCAACTATATGGCCCACTGATTTTTGACAAGCCTACCAAATCCACTTCATTGGCACAAAGCATCTCTTCAACAAATGGTGATTGGAGACCTGGATGTCCATACCCAAAAGAATAAAAGAGAATACCTTTCTCACTCCCTATACAAGAATCAACTCAAAATGGATCAAAGAGCTAAACATAAAATCCAGGACCAGAAATCTCCTAGAAGATAATCTGGAAAAACATCTTCAAATTTGGTAGGATTAGGTGGGTTCTGAGCCCTCACACCCAAAGCATGAATAATGAAAGAAAAAAATAGATAAATGGGACCTCCTAAAAATTAAACACTTTTGAAACTCAAAGGACTTTGTCAAGAGGGTGAAAAGGCAGCCTACTCAAAGGGAGAAAATGTTTGGATATCACCTACCTGACAATAGTTTAATATCCATGATATATAGTTAGATCCTACAAACTCAAAAATTAAAAAGTCAAATGACCCAATTGAAAAATGGGCAAAGGACATTATTTTGTTGTCTTTATTTATTTTGTTAATGTTACATTGAAAATATATGAGGTTCCCATATACTCCCCCACCCCCTCACCCCACTGCTCCCATAAAAACAACCTCCTCCATCATTATGGGACATTCATTGCACTTGGTGAGTACATCTCTGAGCACTGCTGCACCACATGGTCAATGGTTCACATTATAGTTTACACTCTCCCCCAGTCCACTCAGTGGGCATGGGAGGACATACAATGTCCAGCAACTGTCCCTGCAGTACCACCCAGGACAACTCCAAGTCCTGAAATGCTCCCACATCACATCTCTGCTTCCCACTCCCTACCCTCAGCAGGCCATGGCCACTTTCTCTACCTCAATGCTACATTTTCTTCGATTACTAATCACAATAGTTCATGAATAGAATATCAGTAAGTCCACTCTAATCCATTCTCTATTCCTCTATTCTGTGGACCCTGGAATGGTTATGTCCACTCCACATCTACATCGAGAGAGGGCTTAGATTCCACATGGATGATGGATGCAATTCTCTTGCTTGCAGTTGTAGGCACTCTTGGCTCCTTGGTGTGGGGGTTGACCTTCACCTCCATGTTAGCTGGCTGGGGTAAGTCCAATAAACCAGAGGGTAGGAGTTGCAAGTCAAAGGACTTTAATAGACATTTTTTCAAAGGGGAAATACAAATGGTGAAAAAATACATGAAAAGATGCTCAATGTCACTAGATATTAAGGAAATACAAGTCAAAACTACAATAAGATATTATTTCACACCTATTAGAATGGCCACTTTAAAAAAAAACACAGAAAACCACAAGTGTTGGAGAGGATGTGGAGAAATAGGAATGCTTATTCACTATTGGTGGGAATGTGGAATAGTACAACCACTGTGGAAGAATGATGGTTCCTAAGGAAGTTAAATATGGATGCACCATGTGACCCAGGATTACCACTGCCAGGTATATATCCAGAATAATTGAGATCAGGGACATGAAGATACAGCTGCACACTGATGTTCATAGTGGCATTATTGACAATTGTCAAAAGTTGGGAATAACCCAAGTGTTTGTCAACTGATGAATGACTAAACAAAATGTGGCATATAAATACAATGGAATATCATTCAGCTGTAAGAAGAAACAAAGTGATGAAGCCTGTGACAACATGGATGAATCTTGAGGACGTTATGTTGAGTGAAGCAAGCCAGACACAAAAGGATAAATACTGTATGATTTTACTATTATGAACTAAACATAATGTGCAAACTCATGTCATTAATAGCTAAATATGTATGTCACCAGAAGATAGAAGGGGAGTAGAGAAAGGAAAGCTGAGACTTAATCTATGCAGAACTGGTAAAAACATTGTTTGTAAATGTTTGGAAATAGATAGCAATGTCAAAAGCAATTATAGTATTTGTAATTATCAGCACTAATGTTTGAGTATGATAGTTGTTAAAAGGGAAAGTATACAGTCATGTATATCAACAAAAGGAAAACTAAAAATGAAACATGGGACTGTATAGCATAGGGAAACCTAGAGTGGAAAACGAGTATGATTACTAGTGCTTATATAAGAATGTTTTTCTCTGAAACAAGATATAAAGAACAGAGTGATGTTTGGATAAATATATTGTTCTTCCATCAGTGATAAAAAAGGAAGAATGCTAAGTGAAAGAAACTAGACACAGAGTACTGCATATTGTTTGACTTCAACTACACAAAATGTAAATAGAAATTAATGTATAGAGACAAATATATTAGTAGTTATGTATGGCAGGGGAAGGATAGAGGGATTGAGAGATAACTACTAAGGGATATGGGATTTTTCTTTTTGGAGTAATGAAAATGTTGTAATATTGCTTACAGTAATGAATTGAAACTCTATGATTATACCAAATGCCATAGATCATACACTTTATATGTATGGTATGGTTTATGAATGCATTTCAATAAAATTCACTTAAAAATTTTAAAAAATCAGCTGACCATAGATGTGAAGTTCTGTATTTGAACCTTCAATCAATTCCATTGGTCAATATATGTATTCTTGTGTGAGTACCATGCTGTTTTGACCATGGCAGCTTTATAATATGCTTTAAAGTCAGGAAGTGGGAGTCCACCAACTTTGTTCTTTTCAGGATGGCTTTGGCTATTCAGGACCTTTTATCATTCCAAATAAATTTGAAAATTTGCTTTTCCACCTCTGTAAAGTAGGCTCTTGGAATTTCAGTTAGGATTTTGTGGAATCTGTAAATCATTTAAGGTAGAATTGACTTCTTAATGGTATTTAGTATTTAAATCCATGATTATGGAATGTTCTTCAACTTATTTAGGTCTTCTTTGTTTCTCTTAGCAATATTTTTTAGTTTTCTCTGTACAAATCCTTTACATCCATTCTTAAATTTGTTTCTAGATATTTTATACTTTCCGTTGCAATTGTAAATGGAATTTACAGTTCCATTGAGAAATTTATAACTCCTCAGATGTTCATTATTAGTGTGCAGAAACACTACTGATTTTTGTGTGTTGATCTTGTACCCTGTCTCTTTGCTGAATTCATTTATTAGTTCTGGTAGCCATGCTGTACATTTTTGGGGACTTTCTATATATAGGATCAAGTCATCTGTAAATAGTTTACTTCTTCCTTTCAAATTTGGATGTTGATTTTTTTTTCTTGCCCAACAGCTCTGGTGAGAACTTCCAGTAAAATTTTGAATAATTGTGTTACAGTGGCTATTCTTGACTTGTCCAGATATTAGAAGGAAAGATTTCCATCTTTCACCACTGAGTATGAAGTTAGATGTTGGTTTTTCATAAATACCCTTTAACATGTTGAGGAATTTTCCTTCTATTCTTATTTTTCTAAGTGTTCTTATCAAGAAAGGATGATGAATTTTGTCAAATATCTTTCAAGTGTCAGTGGAGGTGATCATGTAATTGTTTTCCTTTATTTTGTTAATGTTGTGTATTACATTCATTGATTTTATTATGCTGACCTACCCTTGTACACCTGAGATAAAATCACCTTGTTTGTGGTGGCTCTTGTAACAAGTTTTGACTTAAAGTCTATTTTGTCCAATTTTAATATACCTACTCCAGTTCTTTTGTGGTTGTTATATGCATGAAATATCTTTTTTACATTCATTCACTTTCAGCCAATTTTTATGAATCTCGTAGATAACACATAGTGGAATCATGCTTTTTATGGCTTATTTTTTGTTGATGCTTGGGCATCTGATTATTTTGATGTGTTAACTCTGAAGGTCAGTTTCTCCCTCTAGCATAAGGTTTTGTTGATAAGCTTTTTGTTAAGGCTCTTCTTTGATGTTTGCCCCCACCTATTCTGGACCTTTAGAATAGCCTGTGTTTAACTCTTCAGATTTTCTCTGCTCCTCTTTACCAGATTCTTGCCCTGCATATACAGTACAATTTGTAAGAATGCAATTTTTGTGCAATTGTTTCACTTCCAGGAGAAGAAAGCTTCCTTTCCTCTGTTCCTTCTCTATGAATCTTGGTATGCTCTATTTGTTTTTGTGCAGAAATTTTCCCCAGATCCTTTGATGTGTTTAAGTTCTCTCCCTCACTTAGGGCCCTGTTTTCCTTAAACTTTTACTGTCTGCAACCTTTCCAGTCTTGTAGCAGTTCAGTCTCCGCCCCCCCCTTTATTTGTTTGTTTTTTTTTAAAGGAATACCTTTATTTATTTATTTATTTATTTATTTATTTAATTCCCCCCTCCCCCGGTTGTCTGTTCTCTGTGTCTATTTTCTGCATCTTGTTTCTTTGTCCGCTTCTGTTATCGTCAGCCACACAGGAAGTGTGGGCGGCGCCATTCCTGGAAGTGTGGGCGGCGCCATTCCTGGGCAGGCTGCACTTTCTTTTGCGCTGGGCGGCTCTCCCTACGGGGCTCACTCACTCCTTGAGCGTGGGGCTCCCCTACGTGGGGACACCCCTGTGTGGCACGGCACTCCTCGCGTACATCAGCACTGTGCGTGGGCCAGCTCCACACGGGTCAAGGAGGCCCAGGGTTCGAACCGCGGACCTCCCATGTGGTAGACGGATGCCCTAACCACTGGGCCAAGTCCGCCCCCCCTTTATTTGGAGGCAGATTGTACCTCTTTTATTAGCTGATTATGGAGGATCCTTCTGTAGGGAATAAGAAGAGGCAAAAAGCTTTAAATATAAATTATATTGACCACTTCAACTGAACACTTAGCAAAATTAAAATGAAATTTTGGTAATTGAGAGTGACTGGTGAGTACCAAAATTGGGGTAATTTTTTAAAGGGACCTGCAGAAGGGTATAGTTTAAAGCAGGGCTTCAAGAATTTAAAACTGCCTTGTGTTTATCTCAGTAAGTTAAGATATCTTAAAAAAAAACAAAAACAAAAAGAGTGTCCAAAACCAACCAACAAACAAACATGAGTACAGTTCCTCTTATTTCCTTTAATGGAAGATGAAATCTTTCTTTTCTTTGTCTCAAGTCTAATTCTGCCATTCATCATCCCAATTCTAAGATGCTCTTTCCTCACCTTGCATCCTTTCCATGGGTTTCCTTCTTTTTTCCAAATATGCTCTGATTTCCCTAATAAAATCAATACAATACATTTCTACTACCCTTTGGCACAGCATTCTACTCAAACTATCATATGATATTTTTGGTAACAAAATCAATAAATAATGATATAAGTAGTTTCAAGTCAACCTGACCATCACTGATTAGTTTCGTGAGCACATTTGTTGTATTATGAAAATATGCTTTAAGCCTGCTTTTTTTCTGTTGGAGAAAAATGGCACTTACTGGGACATGGAGACTGATATGACCACAGGCAGAGAAATAATTTATTGGGAAGCTCTCCTAACAGAGAGGGTCTGAGGAACAGACTTCAGCCCCCCCACCAGCATGGTGGGGGTCTGAAGAGAGACTTCAGCCCACTCCTGGAAGAGGGGGGTTTGATTTATACAGAACTTTCCTAGGCAGGAAAATGGTAGTTGGTGGGAGGGGGTTGAGGGTCCAAGTGAGGTGCAGGGGCCAATAGGAATCCCGATGGATGAAAATTTTCCCTGATAGTGACTAGAAGATAGTGGGTTAGGGAGTCTGTTTCTTGGAAAGCTGCAGGAGCAGATATTTCTTTGATCTGTAGGGATTTTATCTCCCTCTGATATGCAAGTAGGGAAGGTTTCCATTTCCCTTTACTCCCATCTCTATGTGGTTTCTTTGTTTAACCTGTGGGGAAGGGCCATGCCCTTAGACATGTAGGCTTATGGGGGATGGGATTAGCCTTTCCCCAGTGCATATCAGGGGAAACTGAGCTACCGCTTGTTAATTATTGCAAATCTCTAACATTTTCATTCCTTTTCATATTTTTTAAGGCCTAGGTCCATAGGAGAAGCACTTTGAACTAGTCTCGTTTTCCTTAAGAACTTGTCATCTGTTCCATTATTTCCATAAACACTTTTATGCTGCTATTTTCTAAATCTACGTGTCCAGTCTTGACCTCTGTCCCCAGATCTACATGTGTATATCTGGTTTTGTACTCATCTTCTTTACTCAGACCTTCTGACAACAACTGACATTGAAAATGATCAAAATTTAGCTCATCATTCTTAGCAACTTTAAACAATTTCTTCCTAAGTTCTGTGTATCAGTAAATAACAATAGCACCACTCATTTCCTCTTCTACCTTGTTTCTTGGCATTTAGCAGGTGCTCAGTAAACCTTGGTTAAGTGAAATTAATAGATGAATGAATTAACATTAATTTAAAAAGATAAACCATAATTAGCATGATGGTCTGTAGGCTTATTTTTTTTTTAACATTTATCTTTGACCCCTCTAGTTATTATTTGTGCGTAAAAAGTTGAATCATAAATTTAAGAAAATATTAAAGACAGTCAATTAAAAATATTTTTAATTTCAAATAAGGGAATTCATTTATTCCCCCTTAAAAATCAACCAAAACTATCCTTGCCTATACCCATGATATTCTCCACACTTCTTTACCCTTTCCAAATTTTGTGTAACTTGTATAATCTAATTCAGATCTCTTCACCTTTCAGGAATTCTCAAAATTTTCACTCATTCATCACTCAACTTTAAAATTCATATATTTATTATAATTATTTCAATGTTAAATTTAATGATTGATTATTATTTTCCACTCTTTTATGTGTGTCTGTCTTATAAACTCAATTAAAGTTTTAGCTTTTGGGTGTTACAATTTAATTTACATTTCCTTAATGGCAAAACTGAGTACACAGTAGGTATTCAAAAATGCATGGCTAAACCATGTAAAAAGTTAGATGTTATTTTCTAGAATCACTTAGTGTTGCTTTCTGCACCCTTTCTTGAAGCTGGGCAGTTGTCCTTGAAGTGTTTCTCGTCCATGAACCAACAAAACCACGAGATTTCTTAAAACATATAGCTGCCACAAGATAATCAAGGATGCCACCCGCATTCATCTGGCTGACTCCCTGAGCAATTGTTTGAGCTGAAGGAAAGCTGTTCCCATTCTTCATTGAACCATTATCTTCGGTGCCAGAGAGCCAAAATGAGATCTGATGATATAGACATGCAGAGCTCTCAGCCAACCTCAGTTTAAAAGAGGCTGACTGATCGAGAGCTCCCTCACTCAATTGTACAATTATCTTCCTAATTGAAAACTGAATTTAAATATTTTCCTGGGGGGAAAAATGCCAATTTAGTGCTCTGTTAAAAAAAAAAAAAGTCTTTGCGCATGTAAAATGAGAAAATTGTATTGCAGGGTGCATTGATTTAGCATATGTTAAAATTAAGTGTCTAAAATATCTACAGGGCTTGAAAAGGTATATGGAAATAAGCTGTTTTCCAAGTTAATGCTACGGGAAATGACAGCTAAGCTGATCTCTTCTTCTCACCCTTTTAATGATGTATTTCTCTTAGGGTTTGAAAGGACTTTTAGATCTAGCTGCTGTCAACTCGCAAGTGCAGATGATTCAAAGTAAAATTAGTCTTTGGTTCCAATATGTTAATTTGGAAGTAATTGGTAGTTTCACTTATAGGTGTTCAATTCCATATGTAATATGGAGGTGAAGTAGACAGATTTATTACATGAGATGTTTATCTTTATTCTCCCCAGCCTTTCCAGGTTCTACAAATTTCATATCTTTTCCTTCTTTCTAAAGACGTGCTTTGGTCATTCATTCATATTAATCAGAACATGCCAAATATGTTTCTTTTTACTTTAAACCCTCCTTTGTGGTCATTGCAATTTATGCTATAGAGGATGAAAAAGGCAGTCAACTAAACAGCTCTAGCTGAATGTAGCTGTAAGTATGACTTCAGCTGCCTGAGAAAACCACATAAAGCAGTGACACATCCCACTGAATCCTGTCCCAGTTGCAGAAAAATAACCAAATGAATAGATTTTGTTTACTTTTAAAACACTAAGTTGTAGGCTGTTTTATTACATAATAATAGAACATTGAAACACAAGAGAGTAATATTTTTGACAGCATATGGGGTTGGGATGAATATCATGGGAAAAATCTATATGTGGTGGTGTGTGTATAAAGATTGAGAAATATATATTATCATAGATAATGAAATAAAGGTGCGATATTACATTTGAAATTAACTTTAAAGATATTCTAAACCAAACATATATTTTGTCTATGAGAAGGTTGATTGCTAATGAGGCTTAGAGACTAGCCACATGTCACACACTTAAGTTCTGCAACAATTGCTACTTTCTTAATACCTGAGGATGTAACCAATGGAGGAGGGTAAGAATTAAAGCTCTCTTAGTGCCAAACATAAAGGTTAATAAAGATTTAAAAGGTATTGGAGAATTTGAATATAACTTTCTATGATGTCTATTGAAAAGATTTATGAATAGACTAGGTGTTAAAAGAAAGGGGGTTGGAGAAACAATGTTTTATGCAGCATGCCCATCGACACCCAGGAAGTATTGTGAGATACATCCTCCATCTGATAACATAATCAGATAGCCATAGTACATCACAGAGGGAAAAAGGACCATCTGTGGTTACATGGCCACTTATTTTGTGTTTATATTATATATGCCAATACATACGAACACGTGTCCCTCTTTTACAACTAGTCGACACCACAGAAATGGGAACTTTCTATATGACAGTAGACAAAAACAATTTTTTGAAGTCAATATTAGATGAAATTAACAATATGAAACAGCTGTGAAAGTTCCATCACATTTCTTATATCTAATTAATTGTAGGATTACATCAGAGGTTCTTAACTTTTTTGGTTCCACAGACCCCTTTGCCAGTCAGGTGAAAACCATGGACCCCTTTCTAAGTCTACACTATGCTGTGTATTATTTAGTAAATATATCACACCTGCACTAATATGTCCCCACAAGAATAATATTTTTTTGAATTTCAATTCAAGTTCCCAGACCCCTTACTAAGAACCCTTGGACTAGATTTTTCATTCTCAATGTCATCAGAATTGTGAATATAGTATGTAATTCACCATTCATGACATGCAATTTCAAAAGCTATCATTTTATATTGATAAAGAAAAAATCTAAATGTTTTGATTTAGTGATGTGAAAGTAACCCTATTGGGAAAAACTATCAAAACTGAGAGGAGCTTTAAAATAATAATTGAGAAAGTAACAAACTATACATAGATGGTGACATTTTTTAGAACAATTCAACACACCCTTGTGCAACTGAGGACTAGTTAAGAAACATATGCTTCTAAAGCTGACCTACAAGAAAGCCTTTCTTCTCATGAAATCCCTCTAACTTTTCCTATCCTCAGGGCATAACATCATTGCCCCACTACCAACTCCAAACCTTTGAACAGCACTCATATGTTCTGACTTGAATAATGTCTCCCAAAAGTTCATGTCCCCCCATAACCTGAGAATAAGGCTTATTTGGAAGTAGAATCTTTGCAGACGTAATCAAGTTAAGATGAGGTCATGCAAGATAAGGGTGGGCCCTAAATCTAATATGACTGGTGTCCTCACAGTCATTGACTATTGGAGGATATTGTTGTGAACAATAAAAGGGTCACTAAATACAAGAATTGGGCCTAACACATAATAAATGCTATATAAATGCTGGTATTATTTGTGTCGCAAGGACCTTTTCGCACTTATCACTTTGACTCCTTGTGTGAGAGGAATTTCTCCAAAGGTTTATACTACGGTTGCCAGGGCTGGTCGTTCCAGGTCCTTGGTCACATCATAAGAAAGAATTCAGAGACACAGCATGTCATAAGGAAGTTAGAAAGGAGTTTACTAAGGGGAAAGTGCACACCCAAGAGGGAGTGCAGGTGCGCCCATGGAAGGGATACACACTCTCTTGCTATGAGGTTCTGGTCTGATTGGCTATTCTGTGCTGATCGATACATTTAAGACAAAGCGGGGGAAACTCATTGGGTGATTTGGTTTCCAGAGCATGTTGGTTGGTTATGGTTGGCCTCTAGTTGGTGTCCACAGCCCTGCAGGGCACCCTGTCTGGTGGTGACTGGCCAGGTCACTGTCACGAGCTCTGCAGGGTAATTGTCCAAGTGAACAAAGCACTTAGAATGGTGTTTACACCACATTCAATGATCAATAAATCTTAGCAATCAAAGCTGTTATCAGCAGCATATGAGAAAGCCCCTTTTCCTACTAGTAGATAAAATGGGCTGATTTTGTTTTTTGTCCTTCCTTTTTGCCAAATGGATGGGTGTGAAATAGAACTTCACTTTTGCTTTAATTTGCTATCCTCGGATTACTACAGAGAATAAGTCTTTTTGGAGGAGGAGGAATCTTCTCTTAGTGAAGGAGCCCAACTGTACCTTCTTCTGTTTTCCACCTCACATGGAATGATATATTTTATGGGATAAGTTGATGACTTTTCTTTTGAAATTTTAACTGAATTTTTAAACTTTTAAATTATGAAATAAAAACTTACAGGACAATTACAAACATAAAATAAAACACAGAGAACTGAACATTTAATCCTTGAAATGCTCCTGAAACTAATCCTTGGGGAACTCTTCCTGCTTCCAGCAGGCCAGAGGCTTCTTTCTGATTCTCCTCTTACTTCTAGTACATGCAGGTGGTTATCTTCTTTTTTATTCAGGCCGTATCTTTAATTTTTTCTTTTATTTCACATGTTTTCATAAGACATATCTCCATTTACATCTAAGTACTTTGTGTTGAAAGCAGAGGGCTTTCCTATCATAAAGTTATAGACCATATTCACTAGAATACATAATTTTTTGGTAAATTATTTATATTCACTGTCGACAACATAGAAATAGGTGACAGGCATTAATTCAGAAATAAAATCCATCCATACTTCTACCATTCAGGAAATCTCTCCTAAAAATATTTTATATCTCAAAAAAAATAGCACACAAAAACTCTAATTATCACTATGTAAATATTAAGGTACTATATATCAAAATGTGAAATGTGGATTAGCGTATTGTCAGAGGGGAGTTACTATTCTTAAACACTTTAATTACATAGAAAAAAATATTAAATCAATTCAGAAAGCAAACATAAGTTTGAAAAATAGTCATGACATAAGAAAAGAAATTGCAAGGAATTTAAAAAGATATAATTAACTAATTAGAAAACATAAAATTTTGTATTGTTAAATATAGTCTTGAGATGGTTTCTCAAAAGTAATAAAATATAGAGACCAACTTTTGATATAAACAAGAAGAAAGAGAAAGTAATTGTACAAACTCCAGCATACAGAGAAAGATCTAAAGATATTTTGTATTTTATGATGCTAATAAGTTGAATATGGTTAAAATGAATTTTCTAGGAAAGATGACAATTAAAAGAGAGGAAGTTGAAGAGATGGTCTTGGAAAATGTTTGAGAAAATTGTTAATAACAACTGACAAAAATGATGATCGTTAAGTGCCTTTTAACCTTGAAATAAATAATTCTTTGACTATTTATCTTGTTCAGAATATTAAGAAACAAGAAATATTTCCAATAATTAAAAATACGTAGCATAACCTTAACAAAATGAGTACTAAATTTGGCATAAAAATTGAAATGATGAATCTCACTTATAAATAAGGATGTGAAAACCTCCAATAAAATTTTAACAAATCAAATATAGTAAATATCAATTGAATGATATTCCAGAACCAAGTAGGGAATGAGATAATGGAATAAAGTTAAATAGTTAGAAAATATAATTCTGCATATTAATGAGTCAAAAAACAAAAACCCTATACTCTTGTTAATAGATGACAAAAGTGCAAATGATAAACATCCATTCATAATGTTTTTATCTTCATGGAATATAAAAATAGTTTTGTAAAATATGATAAAAGTTAATTTTCCCATCATTGTCTTTCTATACACCAGTATACATATATGTGTATATATATTTTTTTCATTAAAATTCTAAAAACACTCAACTCCATCCCTAAAATTCCTTTTGCTGCAAGATCTTACAGAAGATAAGTTGTGTATGATACTAAAACATATTTGGCCATTAATTACTGCCAACTCATGTCCAGTGGTGAAAATGACAGGCAACTATTATTAGCTAAAAGGCATCGTATCCTGACTTTTAAACTATTTGTTCTAAGTTCAAGTTGAATTTTATTGTGTATTACAGGCCTTTAGCCCCAAACTATCTGTATTATTTTCCGAAACTGGATATTGTGACTGTGTCTCTTTGGTAGCCCTTGTCTTAAAGGATACATTTAAACGTGCTTTCAAAATGAAATGTGTACAATATTGGTTTCATGGATACAGAACCTTACTTCGTTGAATGAACTTTCAGGAAAGGCTTACTCAATGCCAGACTCCTTTGTAGAAACACAGTATCCAAAATGGAATAAAGTAGGCAGAGATTTGGTGAACAGTCACTGCAGAGCATGTACTCTGTGGGGTTCAGTCGGTCCGGGACCCTGGCACCCATCCTTCCCCTCCTGCGGGAAACTCGGCCGCCTGCAGGGCCCGGGACACGAGTTAAAACCTGAGGGGCCTCCCCACGGGGCAACAGTGTGCAGGTGGCATCGTAGACTGCCGATTTCTCCAGGTGTGCGCTTTCTTCCTACCGTAGCATCACCAGACCCCACGGACCTGCTTCCGTGACCCTAGCAGAAGCTCCTAGGAAATGTCTTTGTTCTGAGACCCCCTATATTGCCCCTCATTTTCCCGCCTCTTCCGGGAGTGCTAACTTCATTCTCTGAGCCGCCGCCTCGGAGACGCTCTCCTGTCTCTAAGTCCCAATAAATAAAGCTCATGTCCCACTCCGTGCCAGGGGCTCCGTTGGTCTTGTGGCTGCCCCGACGTGTGCCCTTCAAGAGTTGGGTTGAAACATAATCCAAAAGAGTAATTGCTGAATTTACTTAGATGAGTTCCCTTTCAGTAAATGGTATGAGATTGCAATTTCAAAATGCATGATACCACCTTATTTATAAAGTTATCTTCATTTACTGTTGTGCAAATAAAAGTACATTATAAAACTTAGCTTTTAAAATTTGAAATTGTACGGTATTTATGCTTCATGATCGAATATCTACAGTATTTGTGTGTGCGTATGCACAAATGCTGGTGACTGTTTTCATGCCCAGGAGAGATAAGGATTAGATTTGTACTTTGATCCACTACCAAATTGGTTATCCTCACTAACATTTATTGAATACTGGAGAAAAAATAGACTATACTAGGACAGGAACTTTGGATTTGAAATTGTCAAATATAATCCTTGGCAGTTACCTACCATGATTTACATGGAACATTAAAAGTAATTTAACTCAAAAACTTAGTAAAAAAATAGATATATTTTATTCTGGTATTTTTCAGTTGGGAAATACAAAGCAAAAAGAGTGCACCCAAAAATATTATAATGGACCCATCTTCTTGTCATCCCTTTTGCTCATGGATGATAACCAGATACAATTTTCTTCCATGGCTAAGTTATGTGACATACACTAAGCTGCTATTAAATTACTTTGCCATTTCATGGAATAGAAAAATAAACACTATTAACAAAGCAATGTTTTAAAAAATTAGCTATTTTGTAATTTTGGCACATGGACCACTACCTATAACCATGTGAGTTTGGGGAATCCTAAATCAAAACCAATTAGAGAGAAGAGCCTCTCATTACTCACCTACCATATGCAAATTTGCAATAGTCAGGGCTGCCAGTTTTATATAAAATGTAATAGAAATTCTTGGAACCAGGCGTGATTCATTCCCATTCATGGGAAAATGTGGAGGATATTTCCCTTAGCACTTCATCACCCCGAGGCAAAGCAAGAAGTGAACATTCAATTGTCCATGGAATTGAGGCAGAACTGCAAAGGTTCCATTCAACATGCAGTGCACTATTACAGTCTGGATCCAATTACTAAGGCCATGTCTAAGCTCTCCCCAACCATTTGGAATAGTATATTAAGATGGTTCCACTTTTTTTTTTTTTTTAAGTGAGTGAAGGTTTGGTTTCTGCCAAGCCGGTAATGAAACTACAGTGAATTTTACTCCCTCACCCTGTCTACCTCCCCACCACAAAACCAATTATGAATCAAAGCAATGCATTTTCTTTAGAGGCTACAAAACTATGACTTCAAATGGCTCTTATTTAGTGATGACACTTCAGTCGCTATACATATTTAGAGGCAGGAATTGTACTATGAGCCATCAAGAGTGCTTTCTTTGAAATGCATTTAAAGATGGAAAAATTTTATGTAGCCATTTTCTGCCTTGACATTACATCTTAGATGCAGAGTTGAGCAGAGTTAAACAATTTCGTTTCTTGGAAACCCTAAAAATAAATTAGGATTCAGCAGAAGGAAGTCAGTTTTCAGCTGCTCTAAGGATTTTGCTATTACATATTATTATAATATCTGACCATGTGTAATGCAGGCAGATGGCAAGTGTAGCAATATTTTAAAAAAACATCACAGGAGTGGCTTAAAGTAGTAAAAATTTGTGTTAGGAGCTAAACCTCTAAACTGAACATTTGGAAGTAGTTCAATTTGAAATGGAAAAAAAGCATAGATCTAATAAATTAGTGCAATGAATAAGAATCTAGATGCATAAAGAAAAGCTAGTTAAACCCAGACAGAGGACAGTGCTTTTGCATTTCAATATGAATGCATTGCTATATGTCAACTCTTTGTGCTAGAAATCAAGATGACAATACAATTCTGTCGCTATGAATAAACTTTCTTTACTGAAAAGCTTCAATTTCTTGCATATAAATATTTAATTAGCCATGAGGGGAAAGCTATTGGAGCATTTCCTTCATTTGCAGTGGGGTTTAGTGAGTGTTTCAGTTTTCATTGACTGGCAATTTCCTGGGGTTTACTAGCTAAAATATTACCCATTTTCAGTTCTCCATCAGAAAAAAAAAAATGCAGCATATAATTGAGGAACTAGATTGTAAAGATAGAAAATGATTTATATTTTGTTTATCTTGTACTGTCACTGAAGACTTTATTCTCTCATTACCTTTTAAAAAGGCATTTGGAGAAGGAGACACATTTCCAATACATCCTGTTCTTTTCCCCTTAAAACATTCTTAAATTTGCCTATATTAAAATGAAATGTAATTATGAAATATTTCTATAGCAAAGGAATAACACTGTTTGGAGGCTGAATGTTTAAGTCTTTTCTTCTTCCCTTTCTAATCTCATTTTAATAGTTACTTAACCATGGTCTAACAGTATAATGAAATTCAAATTTCCTTTTTCTGGCTTACCCCAATTCCATTTCATAAGTGAACCACATGGGTTTATCATGAAGATCATCTTTTAGCACATTGATTCCAAGTCTGTTTCATTTAATACGGCTCCCTTTGGAAATCTGGGTCAACTATTACTGCATTCATTTCTCTGAATTAGATTGTTTCAGATTCTTTCATCTTCAAAGTATACTAGTTCTGGAATAATAAAATCAGTACATGCTCCCTTGCTTGAATTTGTATGAACTTATTTTCTTGACATTTAGTCAGACAAGATACCCTCACAATCCAACCAGAAATTTCTACTCAATTTAGAATAGATGGTAGGAAAAAATTAACATGTAAAAATCTATTACTTTATTGCTTCTTTAAACATTCCAGTAGCTATGGTTACCCCCAATCCTACCACCTTCTCCCATGACACAATTAAAAATGCCATGCCGATCTCATGTATCTGGAAATCAGTCCAGCTCTCTTAGAGCTGGTCTCTGTTATCCTGTCATCTCTGATTCTTTTTGCACATCTGGTGGCATACAGCCCTTTGACGTAGCAGCTAATAACAGTGGTAACACCATAAGGGACAAACACGGCAGAGTTCTGTCCAGCTACAGTTAAGTACCCTGTGTTTTCTGAGTCATTTCTAAACCTCTTCAAAACTGGCTTCTCAAAAATCTAATGCCTCTATTTGAAAGTGATATTCTTTCTTTTCAAAAGTTTTGAGTAAAAATGTTTTAATTTCCTTCAAGTCCTAATTCCTAAGTATTTAACATCAACATCTTTTAAATGGTATGAATGTATCTGAAATTGGTGATTTGTATGTTAGGAATGTTCTGCTTTATCCCATTATATTTGTTCTGTCATCCCTGGTATACCACTGACTCTTTGAGGAAAGGGACTGTCATTGATTTAGTTGTTTACTTACCTTTCAAGCATTACAATGAATGAGAAATTAAGGGGAAAATTGCATAAAGGAGTTGAATATTTTTCTTATTAAATTGTATGTATATGTGTGTATGTGTGTGTATGTGAAGGAAAATCAACTGAGAGCCTTATAAACCTTGGCTACCAATCCTAAGTAAAGAATATCAATGTTCTTTTATGTAAATTAAAAAAAAATTTAATTAACGAACACTATTGACTTCACTATAGGAATAACTACAATTGTCATCCACAGTTACATAAAAGGATATTTCTTGATCATTTATTATTTGTCAGGCACAGAGCTAGCCACAGTTTCTGGTGGGAAGGCTGGGGTATAATAAATACCTCCCAATATCCCAACATATGGGTTCAGTAGTTGTTCTTCTCTCTTAGTCACATATTTGAACTTGGTCTTGTATTACATGGCATATGGATGTTATGCTACATATATAATGAGAAGACCAGAGCCCGAATATTCTTGCCTTTTCGTGCCAGCAAGCAGCAGTGACATTGCCTTCATCGACTCTTTCATCCCACAGGCGGCGCCTGACATGTAATGCTACCTCCTATTTAGTATGCTTTTCCTAATGAAGGATAATGAAATTCTGCAAAGCAATAAGTATAATTTATGAATCAGCATCCAATAACGGTTTGCAAGCAAGCTAAAGACAAATCTCACCAAGTTAGCTGCTCATAGCCTGCCCCGGGAATTAAATCAAAATCACTGAATAGACTAACATCTAAAGAGTGTGGGCCAACTGTCTTTTATTTCTGACAAGATGCCTGGCACTACTCTGCAAATCAAAACTTACTTTATCATTTTCCATTTGCAGTGGTCTTGCAAGAATATGCAGTGGAGCTTAAAAGGAACACCCATGGACCCTTACGATGGAGTAATTTTAGATGGAAATAGTTCCTTGTCTTGTCAGCAGCTTGTCTAGTTTTTAAAAATGTATAATTCAAACATATAAAGAATTAAAACACATTTTAAGTCAGGGACATAAATGGTTGGGTCTGCATAAGGTACATAAAGGTTAATAGTTATGCTATCCTAATATTTATTTACTGCATTTTCTTTTTATCTGGATGTCCCGTAAATATCACAAATTCACAATATTCCAAACTGAACATGAACCTCCTCCACTCCAAAACATGCTCTTTATTCAGAACTTGTTTTAACTTTTCCTACTTTCCTTCCTCACCCTCATCCCTAGGTCAAGTTTGCCCATATTTAAGAGATCACTAAGCAAAGTTTATTCTACTTCTGACACCACTATAGATCACTAAACACTCCTCATTTCTCTTTTCATGGTGGCATTGCTTCATTTATTGTCATCCTACCTCCTTCTTGGAACAAGGGAGAAGAACAGGTATGGGGAGAGGGGGAGGGCTATCTTAGTATGACTGGAATGAAAGATATGGGCAGAAGATTGGTGCAAATTGAGGATGAACATGGAGGTGCCTGAGAAGGTGCCTCCTGCATGCTAAGACCTATGAATTCCTCTAGGACTTCAGTTGATGAGACATTACTGAAGGATATTAACAAATGAATGAAATGAAACAAAACCACACTGGTCACAGGGTAAAGGATTGTTTAGAAGGTGGTAAACAGAATCACGCCCCTTCCCTCCACTTATAGCTACTGTCCACAGATGTCACATTCTAATCCCTGGAGACTATGAATATGTTATCCTACATGACAAAAGTTTAGGAGCTTAAAATGGGGTAAATATCCTGGATTATCCCAATATAATCACAAGGGCCCTTATTAGGGAGAAGAGGGAAGCAAAGGTCAAAGAAGACAGGTTGATGGACAGAGGGAAAGAGAGAGATGTCCTTAAGGTCAGAGAGAAAGAGACTTGAAGTTGCTACCCTGCTGGCTTTGAAGATGTAGGAAGGGGCCGTGAGCCAAGGAGCGAAGGCAGCCTCTTGGTGCTGGAAAGAGCAAGGAAATGGCTTCTTCCCTCTGGAGTCCACAGAAGACACCCATCCATGGCCCATGTCTTGATTTTAGGGTTTATGATCTCCAGAACTGAAGTGCAGTGCGTTTGTAATTTTTTAAGCCACCAAGTTTGTGGTAATTTGTTATAGCAGCAATAGGAAATTAAGACATAAGGCAAAACTATACTAAGGAAGGGAAAGTGGGTAAGGTAATATTTCAGAGTTAGTAGGACTGCATGATCCCAGAGACTGCAGCATTCAGGGAAACCCAGGTTTACAAGGTAAAGAGAAGATGGAGGCCTCTCCTTGAATCAAATTGTCTTAGAAAACAAGATAATTCTTGACATATTGCAAAGAATCATATGAGGCTAAGCCACAGTTCCCATAGATAAGACCCTTTTCTTTACAAGGTATTTGTCTTGTTTTGGGGAAGGAAGACAAGCATGGTGAAAAGACAATTTAATGCTTTATTATAAGACATAAGAATTCAAATTATAGTAGTGAATGAAATCATTTCCAGAATGTGTAAGGGTGGTTCTTGTTAAATCTAATACAATATCACTAATGTTGCATAATCCAGAATAATTAATGTAAATGAAGTCACTCTTGCTTTCATTTTAGTCCCCAAATACAAGGTGAAGAGCAATAAAATGAAATGAGTCTATAAATTTTGAGCACTCCATCATTACTTGATGTCTCAGTGGCTAGGTATTGCAAATGAGAAACAAAAGAAGGTAGAGCTATAGGTGTGAGTATTGGGGAAGGGGTGGGTTTTTTGGTTGCTTCAACATTAAAAGAAAAAGCCCTCATAATATAATAGACACCTACAAGGCAATGATTTACAGGTCAAACCATTCTGCACTTGAAAAAATTTAGGTCCAGAAAGTCTACATAACTGGCACAGCTTCCATACCTGGCAGCAGTGCTCCAGGGACTAGACTTTGTCTCTATGCTTAACCTCTCTACCGTGCAATTTGCCTTCATATGGTATCTGTTGTTGGTGTGCATTCTTCTTGCACTTGTGATCAATTATCCAAGTCAATAAATATACTTCTCATTATCTTAGTGGTTGCATGGTATTCTGTGCCGTATAATAATTGCTGGACATTTGTCTTGTTTACATTTTTTTTTCCTAATGAAAATGCTGCAATTTGCTTCTTACCAAACTGTTATACTTACCTTTTTTGGTCTGCCTTCAATTTCTATAAATGGAATTGGTAAATAAATTGTTGTATGATTCAAAGCAGTGCTAAATTGACTTCCAGAAAGAATTTATTTATCATGCCTCTATTTAAAAGTTTCTTTCAATAGTGATTCTCTCATATGGGATAGTTTCATAATTATTTGTTTACATCAATACAATCACATCTCTCTTTCCTCTCATCACATGGAGGCATTTTTGACATAGCTAAATGTGCAGTGAACATTGAAATTGAAATGAACCAGTGTCACCTGATATTTCACTAAATTTACAGCAACTACTTTAAATTACAAAAAAGGAAACTTCTCCTGTGATTGCCAAGGAAATTATTAAAATGTCTATCATGTTAAAGTCAGAAACTACTCAGTTTCACGAGGTGTGAACAGCTTTAAAAATAGTCTGATGAGAAGTACTATTGGGTTAAGTTTTCATGCCTTCTGGGAGCTGGCTCAGCCTTGATCTAAGTCAGTTTCCCTTTTCTTGTCAGAAAGGTATTCAAAATACCCTTTCTTCTTTCTTCCTTTTTAATCTTTCTCCCTTCCAGTTTTTCATAAGTCCTAGAGGTTGGCAAAGAATTGCTGTCTGATAAAAGACACACGCTTAACTACAATGATAAATGCATTTTCTTTAATCCTTTCAGCTTCGTTCTGTATTGTTACAGCTTCTGCTTTTCTATTATGTTATTATTAAAAGATTTGGAGTAATTGCTTTTAGTCATTAAAAGTGACTTAACTGCATGTTAATTAATATACGATTATCTTATTTATATGATAGTCTGAATTGAAATCCTTAATGTATTCCCTATAAAAAATAGGCTCTAGAAATTGAAGACAATCTTCTCCATGCTGCAATCACTCCAGTCAAATGTATATGTTGGCTAACTATTCATTTATTCATTCACTCCTTCATTCATTGATTCATTCAGCAGACTTACTGATCAGCTTTGATATGTAAGATACTTTAGAGACAAAAATTAACAACATATAGGCCTTGAGTCCAACTAATCCAATTGGGAAATGAGAAAATTACTTTAAAAATAGCATGCAAAGAGGAATAGAATTAGGTATGTGAAGTTTCCTGTGCTCTTTTATAAGCACAAATTCTGTATTTTTAAATAGCAAAGAATACTACGGACAAAAGCATGCATGCTCGAAGATATGGAGAATGGACGTTGGGTATAAAAGGAACTGTGAGTGACTGTTTTTGCTTGACTAGAGTACACAATCTATAAAAAGGAACTTTTGAAATATGGTAGAAGATGAACCACTGACACATAAATTTGAAATTTATTGGTTGGCATTGAGGAGCTTTTGAAGATTTCTAAAATGAGAGTAAAATGATCCAAGTGTTACTTCCTCAAGATTAATATGAAATCAGAGTGAAAGGCAGAATTAATAAAGAGACCTATTTTGAAAACTGTTATCATCATTATAAACCTTTTAGTTTTCACTGAGTTTCCAGTATGTTCCAAGGAGTATTAGATACAAATCTATAGGAGAAATAAGGAAAAAGCCTTGTCCACTAGGAACTCAGCACAGTCTAGTGGGAGAGACCACAGAGAAAACCAATTATTGAAATGGAATGTGCAAAAGTGAAGCTGGAGATATGCTTGGGATACTGCGAATGCAGAGGGGGAAGTTATTTACCTGAGATGGTCCAATGAGGGGAGGGCAATTAAAAGGTTCCAAAACCAGGGCCTGAAGGAGCTGGTTCTAAAAATTAATGAAGGGTAGGGGGGCAGATGTGGCTCAAGTTGTTGGGTGCTTGATGCCTATATGGGATGTCTGGTTTTGGTCCCTGGTGCCTCTTAAAAAAAAGAAAAAGAAAACAAACAAAAAGGAAAACAAATGATAAAACCAACTCAGGGGAGCTGATCTGGCTTAGTGGTTGAGCATCAGCTTTCCACATATGAGTTCCCAGGTTCAATCCCTGGCCCCCGTACTTCAAAAAAAAAAAAAATAGTGAATGGTAAACTTGTTTGAGAAATTGAATATGTGCAGATGGAAGAATTTTAAGGACAACAGGACAGAGTATGGCGTTTTTGAAGAGCAAGTAATGGTGGAAGCTAGGAATATGTGTGGAGGCAAGGTAGGAAAATGAGACAAAGAAAGGACAGGTGTGAGACCATCAAACATCTAACTTGCCAAGCTAAGAAGTTCAGATATTTTTCTGAAGGCATGGGCAACCATTGAAGGCTTTTAGGCAAGGAAATGGCAAGATTAGATAATTGTTTAGAAAGGTCACTCTAACCTCAGAGTGAATGGTGGACAGGAGGGTCACTGTTTCAACAAGGGAGATCAGAAATTTGTGACTGCAATACTCTATGTGAGAAACACTGTGGACCTACGACACAGCAAGACCAAAAGAGGGAAAATTATAAAAGAAACTGTTGGTTCAACAGTTCTTGGAAACCAATCGGTTTTAAAAATGGTGTTGAGAGAATGCAAAGACTCAAAAGTAAATACACATGTTTTCTACAGCAGAAGAAGTAATTTCTGAGTGGTTCCTGATTTGGTGTTTTCGATAAAGCTTTCACATGGAGGGTGGGTCTGCTGCAGTCTGCAGAGTTCAATGGACCCTGAACCTAACATTCAGTTATCTCCATTATGCCTTTTTTCAAAAAGATTTATTTATTTATTTGTTTGTTTATTTATTTATTTATTTATTTATTTATTTTTCCCCCTTCCATCCATTGTCTGCTCTCTGTGTCCATTCACTATGTGTTCTTCTGTGTCTGCTTGCATTCTCATTAGGTGGCTCCAGGAACCAATCCTGAGACCTTCCAGAGTGGGAAAGAGGCGATCGTTCTCTTTACCACCTCAGTTCCCTCATCTTCTGCATCTCTTATTATCTCTCCTCAGTGTCTCTTTTTGTTGTGTTATCTTGCTGCATCAGCTCTCTGCATGGGTCAGCACTTCTGCATGGGGCAGCACCCCACATGGGCCAGCTCACCACACAGGCCAGCTTGCCTTCACCAGGAGGCTCTGAGCATTGAACCCTGCACTTCCTATATGGTAGATGGGAGTCCAATTACTTGAGCCACATCTGCTTCCCTCCATTAAATCTTAACCAAGTAAAAATAGGACTGTGAAATCACCAATAACTGGTCTATATTGTTGGTGGCCATGTTTTCTGGTGGCATTGTATCTTGCCCAGAATTTTTAGAGCACTCACTCTCAGCAGACACCTGGGAAGTGCTGATTAATGAACTTGATAATGATGAGAATTTGCCAGCTGGGATGGGGGCTCAAGGAAGCAACTCATCAAATTTCTTACCTAGTTCCTTTACTTTGTCATCAGTGAAATAAATCTTAGTTCTCTTTTTTCCAATACAAAGCATCTTTAATGAAGAGAAAATGTTAACCAAGCTGGAGGAAGTTAAGTAGTTTTTTTCACAATGAATATTCTGATCTCATGATGAGATTGTTATTCCATGTGTGCCATTCTCCCATTTTTGAGTAGGACAGGATGCAGGTGGCTCTGGTTGACAATAATTTTGTAAAGAAATTGTTGCTTATTCAGCCAGTTTACTTTTTGGGTTTGTTCATTTGTTTTCCATTAAATTTAGGGAATGCTGTATAATCGTTACAAACTCATCATTATTATTATTGTTCTGGTATTCTGTAGGTTCTGATGATAAACTCCATCAGTCCTTTTATTTCCTCTGTCAATTCTTGGTTGGAATGTGGGAAAAATGTGATAAATCCAGAATTTGACCTAGCACATGTATGCTGTTGAATAAAAAAGGAATACATGAATGAAAGAGATGGGCACTCTGGTGATGGGTTGACCAGTAAAAACACACTTACTTTTCCAATATTAAAGGGAAAATGTGAAACATTTTTTAAGGAAAATTGGAGGAATAGAGAATGGATTAGAGCGGACTTACTGATATACTATTTATGAACTATTGTGATTAGTAATCGAAGAAAATGTGGCATTGGTGTGGAGAAAGTGGCCATGGTGACTGCTGGGGGTAGGGAATGGGAGGAAGAGATGAGATGTGGGGGCATTTTCGGGACTTGGAGTTGTCCTGGGTGGTGCTGCGGGGACAGTTACCAGATATTGTATGTCCTCCCATGGCCCACTGGGTGGAATGTGGGAGAGTGTGGGCTATGATGTGGACCATTGACCATGAGGTGCAGCGGTGCTCAGAGATGTATTCACCAAATGCAATGAATGTCTCATGATGATGAGATTGTTGTTATGGGGGGAGGATGGAGTGAGGGGGTGGGCGGTATATGGGGACCTCATATTTTTTTAATGTAATATTAAAAAAATAAATAAAGACAACAACAACAAAAAGGTAAAAAAGTAGGGAGCAAAATGTAGTGACATTTTATATGTGCTTGGGACAGCTTCAGTAACTATCAACTCATAGCCTATCCTCTGTCCTCTATATCCCACCGACATCTGCCCTTCTTCCCCACTGATCTGCCTAAAGTGAATGCTGCTGGTTTGTGAACATTGCTTATGAACAATGAAGCATTAGTGGCATGTCAAGGAATATATTATAATTATTAACACTAAAGTGAACTTTACTTTAATGCACTGAGCCCTGCATTTCACGGCCCCTATTTTCACCCCCCCCATTCTTCATCCAATCCCCTCTAATTTAGCTCTTCTTTTCAAGTCTCAGTCTTTCTCTCTAAATATGTAATTTCCCTCTATATATATCCTGCAGCTGCTGTGTCATTCATGGCAGTTAAACTTGCCCATTTATCCATAATGGCTCTTGTTCCTCTATTTTTTTTCTTTGAAACATATCTGCAGCTACTGAGACAACATTCACCTTGGAAGTAAATTGCTTGTATTAACCTTGTCAACTGCTATTTCTTCAACCTAGTCAACAAGACTTTTGTCACAGAATGAGGGCTATAAGCAAGGCCTTTGCCCCTCCCCCTTTGTTCTTATTTACAGGAAAACAAAAAAACAAAAATAAATTTTCCTTAGGAATTAGATGCTCATTTTTTCCCATAAAATAATTAAATAAAATTGATGTGTTTTTAGGTATGAATAGATAAATTTCATTAAAGTACCTGGTTTTAAAAATTGAAATTAGTCAGCAACAAAAGCCAGCTTGCATATCCTTACAGGGTTATCAAACATGTCTTAGAAATGGGTGAGATTGAATGAAAAAAGAATACTCATTAACATGCAGAATGTTGCAATATTTATTAATCATATCATTTGTTACTCTTTTGCTAGGGGGTTTAAATAAAAATAAATTATCTGTAAAGATGATTTATCAAGTAAATTTTCCCATTTTAGAAACCACCAGTTTTCAAATATTCTGAAAGACATGAACTTCCAACAGTCTAAAGTATAACAATTATATATGTATTCATATATGTATACATCTTATTTTATAGCAATTTCAGATTTACATAAATATTGAGAAGATAATACAGAGAATTCCTATATAGTAGAGCACATGTTGCCCCTTTTATTAAGACATGAGTGAGTGTAACTCATTCATTAAAATTAATGAACCAATATTGATACATTGTTAATTGCCAAAGTCTCTTTTCACATTTCCTTACTTTTCACTTATGTCCTTTTTCTGTTCCAGAATCCCATCCAGGATTCCCTCTATCAGAAGTTTTCTGATTTTTGAGGAAGATCACAGAGGTTAAGTGCCATTTTCATTACATCATACCAAGGGCGTAGACTCTCAACCTGATTTGTGATTACTATTGACCTGGGTGACTTGGCTGAAGCAGTGTTGTCAGATTTCTGTACTATGAAGTGACTCTTTTATGATTGTTTGCTTACCCCTTTCCACACCGTACTTCCTGGAAGGAGGTCTCTGTGCACAGCCCACGATTAAGGACAGGTGAGTTATGCCTATTGTTTTAGTGCAAAGTATCTACATAAATTATTGGAATTTTCCTGCAAGGGATATTAGTCTCTTAGTCTCCATTTATTAATTTATTCAGTCATTTATCTATATGTATATGGACTTATGAGTATTTAATTTATGCTTTAAGTTATAATCCAATACTACCTCATTTATTTTGTTTCTCGGAATTTTCCAGCATTGGTCATTGGGAGCACTTTCAGTTGGCTTTGTGCCCTTTGACATCCTCTAGCACAAGATTTTTGTTTTGCTTTCTGAGAAATTCTGGGTCACACAAGACACTTGAGGTTCATCTTGTATGCTTCCTGCCCCAGTCATAGAGCTCCTTAATTTTCCAAGGACTCCTGACTCCTTTTCCTGGAGAATCTAGGCACTAGGTGTTCTATGGTTATTGGGCCCTCTCAGCTGAAAGAGCAAAGAAATAGATGTGTGTAAACTAACAAAACAACTGCATATAAACATATCTATAAGTACTCCTATATATGACTACATGTCTCTACATTAACCTAAACATGAGTTCTTACTGAAGGCTTCAACTGTAATCTTTTACCACATGGATGATGCCAACTTCCTTCCCTTGCAAATTTAAACTCCCACTCCACCCGTGAGAAACCTGGTTTCCACTGTCGGCCATAGATACAATTAGTAGTTTAATTCCAGAATAAATGCACAGCAGTATCACAAGTAGTAACCTCTGCTCCTGTGGAATACAACTTTATCCACTAGAAAGTAGTGCTTCTGTGAAGTTCCTTTTGCATGTACTCATACAGCCTCTTCATACAACACAACACAGTTATATTCTTTTGTCACAGGCTGCCTGCCTTCCTGGGATCCCCTGAACGCCAAATGATTTTGTTTTGATTTGCATAGATTAATGTTCGCTCTTTGTATGGTAAAGTTCTATGAGTTTTGACAAGTGTATAATGTCATGTATTTGCCATTAGGAAAACATAAAAAATTGTTTACAGCCCTAAAAACCCCCTGTACCCCTCCTATTCATCCTTCCCATCCTTGTCCAAAACCTCTTGCAAGCACTTACCTTCTTATTCTGTGATTTTGCCTTTTCTACAATGCCATAAAATTAGAATAATACAGTATGTAGCCTTTAGAGACAGGTTTCATTCACATAGGAATATGCAAATATGGTTCCTCCATGTCTTTCCATTGCTTGATAACTCAGTGCATTTTAGTGCTGAATTATATTCCATTGTGTGGGCTTACCCCAGTCTGTTTATCTATTCACATATTGAAAGATATCTTGATTGCTTCCCATAAGCAATGTATGAGAGTTCCCATTGCTCTCAGTCCTTATCAGCATTTGGTCATGTCTCTTTTAAAAAAAATTTTTTTAACATTAGCCATTTTAATAATTGTATAGTGGTATTTCGTGATTTTAATGTGCAATTCTTTAATGACCAGTGATGTTGAATATCTTTTCATATGCTTATTTGCCACCTGTATGTCTTCTTCATGGAGGTGTCTATTCAGATCTTTTGCTCATTTTTTAAATTGGGAAACTCATTTTCTTATTGTTGAATTTTAAGGGTCCTTTATAAATTTTAGTTTCAAACCCTTTCTCAGATATTTGTTTTGCAAATATTTTCTCCCACTTTGTGACTTGTATTTTCATTCTTTCTACTTGAGCTGGAGTTTTAAATACTGGTAAAGTTAAATTGATCATTTTTTCTTTAATGGATCATACTTTTGGTGTTATATCTAAGAAAGTGATTGCTAATATCCAAAGCCTCTGGGTTTTTCTCCTATCTTTACTTCTAGAAATTTTAGAGTATTGCCTTTTACCTTTTGTGCTCTGACCCATTTTACGTTAATTTTTGTGAAATGTATAAGAGCTGGGCCTAGATTTCTTTTTTTTGAATGTGAATTGTCCATAGATTTATGTGGGTCTATTTCAGGTCTATCCTGTTCCACTGAGCTGTGTTTCTTTACATTCACCAACCCACACTCTTTCTACTTCTGTAGCCTTATATTTTTCCTGAGTTTGAGTCGTGTCAGTCCTCCAACTTTGTTCTTCTTTAGTGTTGTGTTGGCTCTTCTGGGTCTCTTGCCTTTTTATATAAACTTTAGAATTAGGTTTTTGGTAATTACAAAATAAAGACTGAGGTTTAGATGGAGATTTATTGAAGCTGTACGTAAATTTGGGAAGAATTGACATATTAGCAATATTGTGTCATCCAAACCATAAACACAGGGAATATCACTTCATTTATTTATGTATCTTCTTAGATTTCTTTCCCCAAAGTTCTATAGTTATCCCCACAGAGATCCTGTGTGTGGCTATTTTGTTAGATTTATACCTAACAAATACTGATAATATGTTTATCAGTTCTAATGTAATTCTTATTTTGCTTTTAATTTCAAATTCCAATTATTCATTGTTGGTATATAGAAAAGCATTTGACTTTTTTTAAAAGATTTATTTATTCATTTATTTCTCTCCCCTTCCCCTTCCCACCCTGGTTGTCTGTTCTCTGGGTCTATTTGCTGCGTCTTCTTTGTCTGCTTCTGTTGTTGCCAGTGGCACGGGAATCTGTGTTTCTTTTGTTGTGTCAGCTCTCCGTGTGTGCGGCACCATTCCTGGGCAGGCTGCACTTTCTTTCGTGCTGGGTGGCTCTCCTTATGGGGCACACTCCTTGCACGTGGGGCTCTCCTACGCAGGGGACGCCCCTGCATGGCATGGCACTCCTTGCGCGCATCAGCACTGCGCATGGGCCAGCTCCACATGGGTCAAGGAGGCCCGGGGTTTGAACCGCGGACCTCCCATGTGGTAGACGGATGCCCTATCCACTAGGCCAAGTCCACCGCCAATTCAACTTTTGTATATTAATTTTATAATAAACATTTATTTTTTCTGAGAGTTTGTTGTTGATTCTTGAGGAATTTCTACCTACTCAATCATGCCATTTGTGAACAAAGACTTTTTATTTTTATTTTTCCAATCCATATGCCTTTTATTTCCTTTCCTTTTGCTGTTGCACTAGTTAGGACTTCCAGTACAATATTAAATATGAGTGGTGGTGTGGGAGGGTAATTCTTGTCCAGTACCTTATCTTAGGGTGAAAGTATCCACTTTCTCTACAATTAAGTATAATGTTAGTTCTAGGGGTTTTTTTGGTAGATATTCTTACTCAATTAGAGGAAGTTTTCTCTATTGTTAATTTACTGAGATTTTTTTTGTCATGAGCAGGTATTGGATTTTATCAAATTCTTTTACAACATCAGTTGATAGGAGTATATTGTTTTTTCCTTCAGCTTATTTATGTGATAGATTATATAAATAGGTTTTTGACTGTCAAACCAGTCTTGCATATCTGTAACAATTTGTATCTGCTCTGGTGTATAATCTATTTTATATGTTGTTGGATTTGATTTACTAATATTTTTTGAGGAATTTGAAATATTTGTTCTTGATAGTATCTTTTCTTATTATGTCTTTATCTGATTTGGTACTTAGGCTAATGCTGGCCTCATAGAATTAGTTAGGAAGTGTTCTGGTTCTATTTTCTGGAAGAAATTATAGAGATTGCTGTCTTTTCTTCCTTAAATATTTAGTATAATTCACTAGTGATATCATATGGTCTTGGTATTTTCTTTTTGGGTGGTTATTAATTATTGGTTCTTTATATTTAAAAGATATAAGTCTAATACAATTATGTATTTTTCCTTGAATGATTTTGGTAATTTGTGTCTTTCAAGGAATTGGTCAAATTCATTACGTTCTCAGATTTGTGAACATAGAGTTGTTCAAAGTATTCTTTCATGTTTTTTTAAAGTTGTATTACAGATGTATTGATGATATGCAGAGGCATATAATATAATTTGTCAAAATTACACAAATAATTTTATGTGGCACAAATGAATCATAACATGCACTCTTCTAGGGACTTCTATGCTGATTGAGGAATCAAAATAGAGCCTTGTAAACATATAGAAAAATTAAGGGATACCAATTAGACAATTTCTCAACAGGTATTATAGACAAAGCTTGCTATAGAAGTTTTGGGAATAAAATCCTTGTGGGCTAATATTATCAAAGAAGTTTTAATAGAGGAGAAAAGTTACTAATTGTTTATGTGGCTTTGAAATTTGGACTGCATTTATCACAGAAAGAATTATTGTTCAGGAAATCCTGCCTCTTTTGATTTAAAATTTGTCCCTGATTCTTAACAAGTTTTGCTGTGAATTTATTCCTTTACCTTTTAACATCCATGGGATCAGTAGTTTTGATCACTCTCTCATTTCCAATATTACCAATTTGTGTCCTCTTTTTTTCTTGGTTAGCTTAGCTAGAAATTTATAAATTTTATTTGTATTTTCAAAGGACCAGCTTATGGTTTTGTTGATTTTTTCCTATTGTTTTCATGCTTTCTTGTCATTGATTTCTACTCTAATTTTATTATTTCTTTTCTTCTGTCTGCTTTTGGCTTAAATTTCTCTCTTTCTCTAGTTTCCTAATGTCTAAGCTTAGATTATTGATTTTTAAATCTTTTTCCTTTTTAACGTATATACTGAATGCTATACCTTTCCCTCTAAGCATTGCTTTGCTGAATCACACAGATTTTGATATGTTGTATTTTTATTTTCATTTACTTCACAGTATTTTTAATTTCTCCTGAGACTTCTTCATTGACTCGTGTATTGTTTAACCTCAAAATATTTTGGGATTTTCCACCTATCTTTCTGTTATTGTTTTCTAATTGTTTCCATTGTGGTCTGAGAACATACTTAGTATGATTTCTATTCTTTTACATTTTATGTGGTATATTTTATGGTCTGCTATCTGCTCTATGTGAGGATTAAGCTGGGCAGAGCTCAGAGAGCAGAACTGAGCTACCAGATATCTGAAGAGACCAATTAAGACCACAAGCCAAAATGAAAGCAATAATCAAGCTCTTAGTCCTTTACTTCCATGGTATAAGCAAGAGGTTAAACTGGAGAAAGCGAGAGCCACTCTGTTCCATTTTCCCACATCAGTTAGTGCCATGGTGAGGGTTAGATGGATCAGCACAGGTATTAGGAAATGTCTCATTTCCAAGGGAGACTCAAACAAAAGGCTGCTGCCATTTTATGGACCAGGAAGAGAAGCAGGGAAGGGCTAAGAGTGAAAAGTACTGAGCACTGAGTAAGAGTGGACAAGTGTCTTTAAGGATTCCCCAGCTTCCCCCTAATAAGGTCTCAAAGAGGTATCTGGGGAAGGCCTCAGGTTGGGAATATAGATGTGTTTAAGAACATGACAAGTCAGGGAAGCCTGAGTCCTTGACTACAACTTTCTTCTGAAGCTGCAATTAACTGGCTATCCCCCAGGCAGTGTGTAAAGGGCAGCTTCCTCCATGAGCCATGCCTGTGGTTGAGCCTGCAAGATCACATAGAGGCCTTTTAATCAGGACCCAGACTTCTCAGTCTACCATCATGAATATTCCACATGAACTTGAAAAGAATGAGTCTTCTGCTGTTGTTGGATGAGGTATTCTTTAAATGTCAATTAGATCAAGTTGATTTCTGGTACTCTTCAATTCAAATATCTCATTACTGATTTTCTGCCTGTTGGAGCTATCATTTACTGAAAGTGGAGTGTTGAAATGTCCAGGTGTAACAGTATTAGGTATTGAATTTTGCCTCCCACAAAAGGCATGTTCCAGTCTCAACCCCTGATCCTGAGGGTATGAACCCATTGTAAACAGGATCTTTGAAGGTGTTGTTAGTTAAGGTGCACCCCAAAATGAATGAGGAGGTCCTTAATCCAGTATGGCTGAAATTCTTATAAAGAAAACAAGTTGGAGATGTCACAAGGAGCCAATGAAACCTACGAGTAAAAGGAGAAGTCGCTGCCATGTGCACTGTCATGTGACAGAAAAGCCAAGGAACAGAGAGCACCAGCTGCCAGCCCCAAAATGTCTTTGTGGAAAAAGCATCACCTTGTGGACACCTTAGTTTTGTACTTCTCCTAGCCTCAAAACCATGAGCTAAAAAATTCTCACTGCTTAAGCCAACCCATTGTATGGTATTTATTTTTTAGCACCCAGGAAACTATACAAATAGTGGATTAGCTTATTTCTCATTGCAGTTCTTTCAGTTGTGCCTTGTCTTATTTTCATGCTCTGTTGTTAGCGCATACCTGGTAAAGGCTGCTAAATATTCTTGGAAAATTGGCCATTTATCATTATGTAATGTGACTCTTTATCATTGATAATTTACTTTCTTCTGATGACTACTTTGCATGAAATTTATATTGCTACTCTAGCTTTCTTATTGTGTTATCAATGGTACATCTGTCTCCATCCCTCTACTTTTGACCTGTGTCTTTATCTTTAAAGTTGGTTTCTGGTAACCAACATGTATAAAAGACATGTAGAGTTAAAAACTGTTAAAACAGAAAGGAAAAATAAATAAATCCGTAATTATAATTGGAAATTTCAATACTCCCTCTCAGTAATTGATAGACAAACAGAAAATCAGTAAGGACATAGAAAACTAAACAGCAGCATCAAACAACAGGACCTAGTCGACATTTAAAGAACGGTCTACCAATCAACAGCAGACTATACATTCTCTCAAGAACCCTCATAAGAGGTGAGGAAATTTTCTTGTTTTTTTCTTTGTCTGTTTTTGCTTATTTTTATTATTGAAATAATGAAAATGCTCTAATAGTGATTGAATGTACTACTATGTGATTATCCCAAATACCACTGATTGCATGCTTTTGGTGAATTGTGTGCTTTATTAATATGTATCATAAAATTGATTTTAAAAAAGAACCCTCATAACATATAGCAGGATATACTATATCTTGGTCTATAAGAGAAATCTAACAAATTTAAAATAATTGAAATCATATGGAGTGTGCGCTCTAACCACAGTGGAATCAAACTAGAAATTAGAAATCAATAACAGAAATTTAAGAGGAATATCTCCAAACCCATGGGCACTAAATAACCCATTTTAAAATAATCCATTGGTCACAGAAGTAGTCTGAAGGGAAATTATAAAAGTCAAATACACTGAATGAAAGTGAAAACAAATCATATCAAAATTTGGGGGTCAGGTAAAACAGTGATGAGAGGTAGATTTGTATTATTAAATACTTACATTAGAAAGGAGGAAGTCTCAACTAAATAATCTGAAAAAGAAGAACAAAATAAACCTAAATCAAGCGAAGAGAAGTAAATAATAAATAGAGATGAATGAAATTTAAAACAACAGAGAAAATTAATAAAAGAAAAAACCAATTCTTTAAAATGTCAATAAAACTGGCAGAGTTCTAGCAAGATTGATAGAGGGAAAAAAAAGATGAGACCATTATCAATAACAGGAAGGAAACAAGAGGTATTGCTATAGATCCTCCATATATAAAAATGATGATAAGTGAATACTACAAACAACTTTACATAAATATAACTGATAACTTATATGAAATGGTCTAATTCCTTGAAGAAAATAAATTACCACTACTCACCCAATATAAAATAGATATTTTGAATAGTCTTATAATTACTAAGTAATTTGAATCCATAATTAAAATACTCCTGACAAAGAAAACTCTAGGACTAAATGATTTCACTGAAAGTTTCCACCTAATGCTTAAAAAGAATAACTACCACATCTATATATCTTTTCCAGGATGTACAAAAGAACACATTGCAGTGTATGCTGCTAGCTTAACTCTGATACCAAAGGCAAACATAGTATATAAAAGAAAGCTACAGGCTAATAGCCTCATGAATATAGATTCAAAGACTATATTATTTCAAGCAATATTTCAAGAAAATATTAACCAATAGAACTCAGCAATATATAAAAACAATTATATAACAAGACCAAGTAGGGTTTATTACCGGGATGTAAAGCCAATTTGTTATTTCAAAACTAATCAATATAATCTACCATTTAACAGGCTAAAGAAGAAAAATGAGATGATTATATCAATTGATACCTAAAAGTATTTGTCAAAACTAAAGACACATTCATGATTAAAAAACTTTCTGAAAAAATAAGAATAGAAGGGGATAATATTGTCAGCTTGATAAAGAATATTCATTAAAAAACCTTACCGCTAAACTCAGACCTAGTAGTGAAAGACTGTTTCCCCGAAATTTATAAACAAGGCAAGGATATTCTCTATTATCACTGTTATTCAACCTAGCACTAGAATGATATGCAGATCAGAAAGGAAGAAAGAAAACACCCCTACGTGCAGATGACATTACTGTCTGCATAAAATAGCCCTAAAAACACGCAACCCATACCTTCTTAGAATTAATAAGTGAGTTCAGCAGATGGCAGGACACACAAAAATCAACTGTATTTTGTATACTATCAATAAAAACATGGACACCATAATTCAAAATACATTACAATTTATAATAACTGAAAAATGCAGTACATAAGTGTATATCTAACAAAACTTCTACAAGACTTGTTTGCTGAAAACTACAAAACACGTATGAAAGAAACAAAAAAAAATGATCTAAATAAGTGGAGACACATACCTTATTCATGGATTTGAAAATTCAAAATAGTATATATGTAAATTATTTCCAAATTATTATATGTTTAATGTGACTCCTATCAAAATACAGTAGAATGTGTTGTATAGAAAAGATTATTCTATAAATTATATAGTAAAGCAAAGGCCCTAGAATATCTAAAACAATATTTAAAAGGAAGAATGAAATAGGAAGAGTGAACCACTCAATATAAACACTTACTATCTAGCTGCAATAAACAAGACTGTGTGGTATTAGTGAAGGGACAGACACTTAGATCAATATAAAAGTACAGAGAACCCAGAAGCAAATTCACAGAAATTTTGCCCCATTTTTTATGTTAAAAGTGCAGAAACAATTCAATGCAAGAAAGATAGTCTTTCAATAAATGGTTCTGAAGAAATTGAACATCATTGTATAAATAAAGACTCGACCTAAATCTCAAACTTTATTCAAAAAGTAACTCAAAATATATCACAAACTTAAATGTAAAACCACAAAACTGTAGGTAAAAATCATAAGAAAAAAGTCTTCAGGATCTAGTGCTAGGCAAAGAGTTCTTAGACTTTAAAACAAATGCATAGTCTATAAGTGGAACAATGATAGATGATACTTTATCAAAATTAAAAACTTTCTCTGTGAAATACCCTCTTAAGAGGATGAAAAGGCAAGCTACACACTAGGAGGAGATACTTGCAAACCACATAACTGAGAAAGGACTGTTATTTAGTATTCATAAAGAACTTACACAACTCAACAGTAAGAGAAAAAAAAAAGTCATATAGTTTGGAAATGGGCAAAAGGCACAAAGGGACACTTTCACTGAAATGGGTATACAGATGGAAACACACACGTGAAAATATGTCCAATATCACTAACCATTAGAAAAATGCAAATTAATAAAACCACAATGAGATATCACTATACACCTATTAAAACAGCTAAAACAGAAAATACTGACTACATCAAATGCTGGAGAGGATGCAGAGAAATTAGACCACTCATACATTACTAGTACAGCCACACTGGAAGACAACTGGGCAGTTTTAAAAAAAATTAAATATGTGATTACTATATGACCCAACCTAAGCATTTATCCCTGAGAAATTTTTTAAAAAGAATGTGCACTCAAAAACTTGTTCACAAATCTGTTCATAAGAGTTCTATTTGTAATAGTAAAGAAAAACAGAAGCAACCCAGATATCCATCAAGGAAAACTAAATTGTGATGCAGTCACAATGGAATGCTAGTCAGCAATAGAAAGGAAAGCTCTACTGATACAAGCAACCACTTGGAGGAATCTCCAAAGAATTATGTTGAGTGAATAAAAAGCCAATCCCACAAGGTTACATAGTGTATGATTTCATTTATGGGGCATTCTGGGACTGATAAAATTATAGATATGGAGAACAGATTACTAGTTGCCAAGGGTTAAGGATTGGTGATGTAGGGTTTACGGGGCTATAAAAGGGGAAAGAGTAGCATGAAGGATCCTGGAGAACATGAAAATGTTCTGTAACTTGACTATATCAATGTCAAAATCCTGGTTTGATATTGTAGTATACTATTGGGAGACTTTATGTCTTAGGGAAACTGGATAAAGGACACAAGGGGTATCTCTGCATAATTTTTGCAAATAATTTTGAATGTGAATCTGCTGTTCTCTCAAAATAAAATATTTAATTAAAATTTATGTATATATATACATACACACACACTAACTATATGACTCTTCCAATCCTAAGTATATATCCAAGAGAAGTAAATACAGATTTCTGTTTCAAAACTGAGCAAACTAAAATTTCATATTAGTTTCCTGTTGGTGCTATAACAAATCATCACAAAGTAGTGGCTGAAAACAATGCAAATATATTCTCTTATGGTTCTGAAAGTCAAAAGTCTAAACTTAAGTTGTTGACAGGGCTGTGTTCCTTTTGGAAGCTTTTTTTTCAGCTTCTAAAGGTAACCTCTATTCTTAGCTAATGACCCATCCGCTCATCAGTCTAACCTCTTGTTTCCATTATCACATTCCTTACTAGACGATTATTCATAATGGCCAAACTCTTTTCAAAATCCAAATATCTATCTTTTCAAACTCCAAATACTCATCAACTAGTGAATAGATAAACTAACTGTGGTATAGCCAAAATATTAGTTAGTAATTGATTCAACAACAATGTGAATGAATATTGAATATATAATGCTAAATAGGGATGTCAAATGTAAAAGGCTACATATGCTATAATTTCATTTATATAAAATTCTAGAAAGGCAAACTTTTGTGACAAAAGGCAAATCAGTGTTTTCCTAGGACTGGGAATTAATTGAGGGAGGGTATTGATTATAAGTGGGCAGGAGAGAAATTTTTACAATGATGGAAATGTTCTGTATCTTCATTATGGTGAAATTTATGCAACATTATAAAATTGCCAAAACTTATCAAGTGTATACTTAAAATGGATAGATTTTATGTAAATTCCACTTCAATAACATTGGAAAATGTATATTACCCAGATTCTTTCATTCTTACTTCTTTATATTAATATTTTACATCACTTTTTCAGTAATTGGGTTTGCCGATGATACAATCCTTGTCAATTTATATATAAGAATGGTGAGTTCTATATCTTCTGCGATACAGGACATTTAGGACCAGTTATAAGTCATCAAAAATACATTAATAGAATTTAAGATGAGACATCTTTCCTTTAAGAATCCTGAGATTGATTTTTAAAAAGTAGAAGAATGTCACTGATAAAATTTCAAAGCTTCTTGGATCATTTTCTTTTTTTTTTTTCCTTTTTCTCAGCAGCCTAAATTCCTAGGCTAAACAATGAGCACAAACTGGTCCCAGAAGAGTTATGCCAAGGGTTTAAAGTGGTAATCACATCATTATTTTCTATAAAGTTCATGCTGAGGATGGTACAAACACATGTATTCACTAACAGTGAAATAAACTTCAGTGCCGATGCCCTAATGAAAGAAATGTCCGTATAAGAAGCCCCTCATATTTGTGGCATCTGAATTTGTAAAAGGCTCAAGAAAATTGTTTTGAAAGAGGGGAGTTAACTTTGCATAGCGTTGTTTGCCAAAACATCAAAGGGATTTTTGAAAATTGCTGCTATTACAATAGCCATAAATTGTACATATTTGTCCTGCTTTGCATAAGTTAGTAGAAAGTTCCGTTTCCCTTCATTTTACCAAATAAACCACAGAGCAACTTTAATTTAATTCATCCTCTGCAGAATTATCTGAACAACAACAAGCAATTAATTTGTAAGTTATTTACAAGTGCTCACTGAAGCACATATATTGTTGATTTATGTGGCAGCTAAAGGTCTGTGAAGAAGGCATTGCTCACTAATCACAGACACCTGGGACATTATTACCATAAAATAAGCGACATACTGAGTGTCTTAAAACTGTCAGGGCAGACTTTACATTCATTAGAGGCAGCTCATACTTCTTCTTAGAACCCTGAGCACTAATGGCTAAAATCATCCATACCATTCAAAAGTAAAGCATACATAAGTATTAAAATAAGCTAAATCACCCTGTGGCACCCATCTATATTCCATGTGCATTCAATCAAGCAACACGTCTTGGAATTCTAGCTCATGCCTGACTCTCAACTCTATTAGCCTGTTCTTCCCTTCTGCTGCGGCAGGACGGTTACCCTGACCTCTTACCTAACCTTCCTGCCCCCAATCCAGCTTGGCTCTATACATGCCATCAGGGTGATCTGTGTAAAACTGCCCGCTGCTTAATATTCTCCCTCTTCCTGATGCTTCCAGTTTGTAGTTGGATTTTTTTGGCCCAGCCAAAAAGTAGAGACCTTCCCTTTGTCTCTACTGCCTTAAGCACATACACATGCATTATGATTCAGAAGGACCCAAACATTTTTCTATTTCATGCCTCAAATATTTGGGGATCCCCAGTCTTTACTCTGACTTCCTGGTTAACTCTTATAATACTTTTATACCCAACTTATCTTCTATTTCTCCTTAACGTCTTCTCTGACCCAACATATAACAATTATTTATTCTCTCCCGTAGGTTATTCCTTTATTACTGGGGAAAAAATCTTATTTGGTATTAACTTCCTACAAACTATTTATTTGCCTGCTCTTTTCTACTTCTACAATGTAATTTTCCTGAGGGTAGGGAATATATCTTATTCATCTTTGCAAACCTGGTGATTTGTGTGTAGTAGTTGCACATTATACGTTGAAATGGGATACTGTAGAGAACATTTCTGCAGTAAATAAAAGGTTAGACAGGATGACTTTTAATGTCCTTTCCAACTGAAAAATTCCCTTACCTCACTTTTCTCTTTGTAAGATAAGTCTAGAGAGCCCCAATCTGACAAAGCCAGTCCCTTTCTAGTTTGATTCTTTTTTTTAGTATGTTATTTTTTTTATTAAAGTTAATAGATCACAAGAGACGTTACATTAAAAAACATAAAAACAATAAATGTAACGTCCCTTGTGATCTATTAACTTTTGACAGAATTTTTTTTACCATTATAAAATACAAATTCTTTTTCATGGAGGCAAATCGAATATAAGATTATCTTCTATTTTTAACAGTATATAAATATTGGATAACATTCTCCTTACCAAATACCTCTAGATCTCTTAGGGAATTCATAATACAAAGATAAATATTAATTTAAGTTCATTCAATTTCCTTATATTTATTCTTAATCTTATTATTTAAAAATTCTAAAATTGTAACAAAACACAGAGGATTCCCTGTGGTATGAGCCTACAGACTTTCCACTCTTTTATTCAACAATATTGTTTGAATCAAATACCTTTTGAGAAAGGTGTATTTTCAGTGGTTTTTTCACAGAAGGAAGAAAAAAGATTCCCTCAAGCTCTCTTTGTAAAGGTTAAGCACATACACTCACTTTGCGGCATGGATCTTGGTGATTATTTTGGGAATACTGATTCATCCAATTTTCTGTGTGGATAACAGGCTGAGCATTCTTGCCCCCATAACAACCATCAAAAGAGCATTATACTGAAAAAGGTTTCAATACCTTTTCTATTCAGTGAGATAAATGTGTAGAGATATGTTTAAACAAGCTGATTTGTCACGGCTCTATCACTCATCAAATCGACACTTTCTGCTGTTCACATTGATATTTATGACTCTCTACTAACTTACTTCATGGTGTTTAAATGAAGCTTATAGCTACTGTCAACTGTTGTTAGATGAAACGCTTAAAAACAGAATTTTACCTCTGAAAATATAATTCTATCAAGATGTTCTAAAATCAACTTAAAATATAAAAACAGACTCTGTATTTCAGAGTGTCTAAATTTCCATTGTGGTGACTAAATCTATTTCAGTGATTAAATGGTGGATTCAGCCAACTAAATGCTCAGTTCTATCTAAGATCATATCTTCCACTTATGCCTTGTTCCTCTCCTCTGAGAACTTGTCCTATCAATGTTTTGCTTCTATTGGTTCTTTTACTCTTTCCCTCATCACTAGATTTTTTTCTTTCCCTATACCAGTGCTTCTCTCCTCCATCTTTAAAATCTGCCTTTGACCTCTTTAACAAACCATTCTTTTTCTTGCCTTTAGTTACCAAGGATTGTGAAAAATTAAATGATTATTTTCTTCCCACTCCTTTTCCTTCCACCTTAACCTCTTGCAAAGGGGCTTCTTATCCAAATTCTATTACCTTTCTTAGCCCTCACTGTGCTTAAATACTTTGTTGGATTTGTTACGTTGAAATTCCACTTTTTTTTTCTTTTCTTACTGGAAATTCTGCCTCCTCTAAATTGCATGTAACTAGACTCTTCTCCTTATCGTCTTTTATAATGTAAATCATGCATGCTTAGGATTCAGACAAAAAAGGCTCACTCCATCAGCACCTACTGGGATGTGACCTACCTAGTACAAATTACTTACCCTCTGCATGCTTCAGTTCCCTCATCTAGTCTAAGGTCTTAACTTTAGAGCAAGTAATCTGTCATTGTCACTACAGAAGCAATTTACATTAACCTAATTTGTCTTCTCAAATCTAGTCAAATCCAAAAGAAAATCTTTAAGCATTACAATTAAATATATAGTTATTTTTGAAAATCAGTATTGCACAATAGGTTATGTGCTACATTGAACCTCAATGGGTTATTGATGACACAATAAGATAATGCATGCAAAACTAAAATATAATAAATAGGAATGTTTTCATCCAATACTTAACAAATATTTGAATACCTATTAAGTATCAGAAACTGTAACAGGTGCCTGAATATCCAACGGTGAGTAAAATGTCCAACAATAGATAATAATATTAAGCTCATTCATTCTGGAATTAAACCAACTCCCCTAGAATTTAAGCATCCAAGACTTTCACTTAGAGATTGTATATATGTACTGTTTTAAGGTATGGAATTGCCTGTTGTAATGCATAAATTCATAAAATCCAGCAAAGAGAAACTGGATTGAGTGTGTGCATCTCTTGCCAGCAGTTCTACCACGGTCCCTCTTTCTTTTCCCCGGGGGACATTTGTATGCTGCCCTTCTCAGCCACATGTGGTCTACCACAGTCTGCAAACTTTGTTCCTTATGCCTGGATATACATGGGGCTCCAATTTGCTGTGAGGGACTCCACCACCTACATCTACAGCAGGAAGCGTCCGGGCTGTGCTGCGTTGTGCGACAACTATACTGCATGGAACGGAGTGAGCAGGAGGGTCAAGACTAGACTCTCCTACCTGCTCTTGAAGACAGTTGGTCTTCTTTGATTCAGCACTTGTTATCCTTCTCCAGTCACTACCATCCTCCAGAGTTCCAAGACAGTGGGATTTTTTGGATAATATATATATTTTTTTCTTTTTTGATAGTGTTCTTAGATTCAGAGCATGGGAAATAACTGCATAAGTACAATATCTGGATTTCAGTAGAGCTTTTTTTTTTTCAAAATTAATATGGTACTTTTTTTTTTTTAATGTTACATTCAAAAAATATAAGAGGTTCCTATATACCCCCCACTCTCCTCACCCCACTCCTCCCACATCAACAACCTCTTTCATCATTGTGGCACATTCATTGCATTTGGTGAATACATTTTGGAGCACTGCTGCACCACATGGATAATAGTTTACATTCTAGTTTACACTCTCCCCCAGTACATTTAGTGGGTTATGGCAGGATATATAATGTTCGGTTTCTGTCCCTGTAATATACAACCCCATGTACTGGTTCTCCTGAAGGCTATGGAGACCCACAGATTCTGTGGTCATGGCAGATGTCTCTGGAATTCTGTGCCATGTCAGTTGGCCCAACTTTGGAATTTGTGTTCCTGAGTATGATGGAGTTGGATTCAAATGTGACCTTTCAGACCCCATATTACTCTTACCAACCAGTAATCCTCATCCTCTTTATTTTTTGCCTATTGATAACTACTTTTTTCCTGTTTATGGTGACCAAGAACGAAGCTGCTTAAATATCTATGTACAGGATTTTGTGTGAAAATAATTTCAGTTCACTTGATTAAATAGGTAGAAGTGGGGTTACAAACTTTTTGTTAAGTGTATGATATACTTTATAAGAAATTGACATTGTCTTCCAAAGTGGCTGCATTGTTTTGTTTGCATTCACATGAGCAATAAATGTGAGTTCTTATTGTTCTGCAAAAATAAAAAAAAATAAAAAAAACCAAATGTGATCTTTCTACACATGCCTCTTCTGTCACTTTTACTGAACCTGTGGTTGGCACTGGGATTGTTGTATACTCAGGAGACTTGACTCTCTGGACTGGCAATGTGCCAGCTGGGCCCTGAGCCTCAGCAGAATTGCAACTCCTATCCCCTGGTTTGTTGGACTTACCCAGGTCAGCTAACAGGGAGGTAAAAATGGTCAACCACCACATCAGGGAACCAAGAGTACCTACAACTGCAAGCAGGAGAATTGCATCCATCATCCATGTGGAATCTAAGCCCCCTATCAATTAGAGGTGGAGTGGACATCACCATCCCAGGGTTCTCAGGATGGAGGAATAAAAGATGCATTAGAATGCACTTACTGATATTCTACTATGGACTATTGTGACTAGTAATGGAAGAAATTGTAGCATTGATGTGGAGAAAGTGGCCACGGTAGTTCAATAGAGCTTTAATCTGCGAAAACATTTCTCAGGTAAATTAATAACTGATTAAAAGACTTGCATTTTAAAAGTATTGGTTAATCATCCATGTTCTCCTGGAGGAAAATTATGACAGGTAAACTCATTTCATAATTTCATTCTGTGTCCTGTTGAGAAATCTAGGCCATGCCCCAATAGGCAATAGCTTAAGAGTGCTGTGCACTGCTGAGAGAAATCACAGAAGGATGAACTGGAGACATACCCAACAGATTATTCGTGTGATGGCCAGGCAGAAAGAGAGAGTTGGTATCAGTTGCCAAGATATTCTACTGCTGTCAGAGCAGCAGGTGAACAGAGCAGACAGTCAATTTGGGGAGAATAAATACAAACAGAAAGAGCAGAGGTTTTATCAGCAAAGACTTTGGAAGAATAAGAGAAGATGCATATCTGCCTGAAGAGTTTTGAGCATCTCGGGTCATGTGAACTGGTTGTCCAGGTGCTCGGGCACAGGGTCAGACACACTGGGCTGAGCGCATTGGGGTGGCAGCAGTTGCATCCAGGGTCGAGTCTGTCGTGTCCTCTCCCCTGCTGCAGAGCCTCCCTAGACACCTGGGCCATCCTCAGTGGGCGTCCGTGGTCCCTTTGGGTTCTTGGAAATCACTGAGGGACTCCACAAGCTCACAATTATTTCCGTAGTAACACTCAGCCATTGTTTGTTGTGTTTGCCTTTACGTGCTGAAATTTTCACCGATAGTGAAAAAATAACAGTGGGTCCAACTCCTGGCAACTTACCACAAATCAAGGGGGTTGCGATAAACTGTACTTATAAGCATTGTGTTCCCTACTACCATGCAGCACAGCTTAAGAAAAAATGTCTTGCTTAAGAATGTCTTTTTGGAGTAGGTGTATCTCAGTGGTTGAGAACCTGCTTCACATGTACGAGGTCCCAGGTTCAATGCCCGGTACCTCCTAAAAAAAAGAGAATGTCTTGATGAAGCAATAAAACATATTAATTGCATTAAATCTTGATCCTGAGTACATGTCACTTTATTATTCTGTGACAAAATGAGAAATTTTCATAAAGCTCCTCTGCTTCATGCCAAAGTACGATGCTCCCCTTTTCTATTGTCATTTAAAATCAAATAAACACATATCTGCACATATATTCCTATAATAAAATATGCAATCACAATAACCTAAAACATGGTATTATCCTACAGTTTTCTTTGTCCTTGTTGTACAAAGAAGACTTTTCACATCAGTTGTTCCTGTAAAGCTTCTTCATTCTATCTCACTGACAAGGCCACTCTGCTGGTATCCTTACAGGTCTTTCTGGGGCCTGCCCTCCCCTGCCTTATCCCAGCTATCCAGATAACCACAGTTCAGAACAAACTGGGAGATGATACACTTACTCTTCATGCCGTTTCACAGATTTACTACCCAGCACTAACCTAGGTACTTCTTACCTTTCCACAAGGATGTTCTTTCCAGGAATAAATCCGAACTTTTCAGTACCCCCAAATATAAAATTCCGCACAACAAATCATCATTTGCATTCATGATGTTGCAATGTAAACAACTTCAAAATCTCTTAATCCTCCATAGAGCTTCCTTGAAGTTAGGAAATATAAGAAGTGATCTAGGGGAGCGGATGTAGCTCAGTGGCTGAGCACCTGCTTCCTATGTATGAGGTCTTGGGTTCCATCCCCAGCACCTCCTTAAATAAAATTTTTTTTTAAAGTGATCTAAAACTGGAGAGTGTTGGTTGCTGCATCTTTTTTTTTTTTCAAGATCTATTTTTGGAATTTATAACCTTATCAAACTGCTACATTAGTATAAATGCAAATTCTAGGGTTGGTTGCTGCATCTTGATGTTCCTACCACCACTGTTTATAAAACTCACTTGTGAAATTACGAGTAATCCAAATCTTCATCTTACATTGACTTTGAAAATATATTATCTGATTCAAATTTACCTTTTATAATATTAAAAACAAATTCTAAAAGTAGAAAACCATTAGGCCCATTCTTATGTGTCAAGTCAGGAGAGTTAGCTGTCCATTTAAGCAATTTTGGAAGGTATCTAGACAAGACATACCTAAACACAAATTTTTGGTTTATTTGACACATGGATCACTCTAGTAATCAAGCCTATCCAATTTATACCTAAGGAAATTCTCAGGGCAATTAATTTTGCATCTTGTATTTGTCAGATAGATTGTAATTGGTCAGTATTCTCAGTTAATAAATAAAACTTAATATACTTATAGAGAATTAAGAAGCCACCCTAGGATTTTGTTTTTTATTTTCTTTTTAATAAGCAACTGTTTATCTTTCCTCACAGAGCTTAATTCTATACATTTAATCATTTTTGTTGTTTGTTGCTGGACACTCTCAAGTTTTGTTTTTAAATACCTTATTAAAATCCATGCAAAAACTTTGAGCCATGCCATTCTTGGACGGCTGGATACCAGCCAATACTTCAGTAGCAGTTAAGCAACATTTGTCTGCCATAGGACAGTTGGTTCCTACCTCTACCATATTCTAAAAATTCCCTTCCTGGAGGACTTTAAGAATGAGGTAAATCGAATCCACATGCACGACCTGAATAAGATTAAGGAAGAAAATGATAATTAGACTATGAATCAAATGGTCATTCTAATGTTTATTTACTTTAATTTATGTTTTTTTGGTATCATGTTTCAAAAGATTACCGAAGACATAATTTTTAATCCTGAGAATGGTTGATTTTTCTTTGTGGTATTATTCTAATGAAGCAACAATCACATCCTCTAACACCACCTCTCATCCCATCTTGTACACCATTTAATTTGATTCTGATTGATTGCCTCCAAAGACCCATTTGTTAAATGTCTAGTGTGTGGAAAGAATTTCCTTAAGTGTGTGACCTGAAAATCTCACGATTTTTTGAGAGAGATAAGAGACACCTCTAAACGTAAGTTAGACACATAGAAGAATAAACAGTACTCTGGAAGCACTGGTGTGGAAATAATCTAGTCTGTCTAGGAAATTAGGAACTATCTCAGGAGTGACACTTGGGTTGAACCTTGAAGAATGAAATGAATCCAGGCAATAAAGCAATAAAAAGAACAAATATATGGGGAGTTATAATATGTGATACATTTGGGAAAAGGAGAGTAACCCAGGGATAAAATGTAGTATGAATGGAAGTAGCAGAGGCATAACAGAATCTAAGGTCATAAAACTAAGTTAAATATAATATTACATATACAATATTTGTGGAAATCTATGAAGATCAGGTATATCTGAAACAAAAGAAATAAGGGAAAAAGTGGTATGAAATCTGGAGAGGTACAAGCCAAAACTTTGCATGGAATGATAAAAGAATTGAGAGTCCATCAAAAGTGTATGAGTAGGCAACTGAACTGATTAGCTCTGTGTTACATAAAACTGTACTAAGGAGGGAGGAAGAAAGAAAGTGAAATCAGGGAACTCAATGATCATTTTACTAGAGGAGGCCAGGTGTTCTATGACAAGGTTATGGAGTAGAACAGTAGCAAAGGCATGGATGTAGCACAACAGGCACTATAGATACCTTGTAGTTGAGCAGATATGAATTGATGTCCATAGCAGTTACTGTCAGTGTCCTGCCTATAACCCCTCGGCACTTACCTGTACCCTGGCCCAAGAGCATCATCTACTCCATCTTCTTGATGGATTAGCCAGAAGCTCTGGTTCATCATTAGCCCTCAGAATCAGTCATCCCTTTCCAATGGATAATGGGAATTTTTTGGAAAATCACCCCATATCTTTGGTTCTTTGGGTAAGATAATTCTGAGGTGCTTTTCCTTCTCTGTTTTCCTAAATTCCTCAGAATGATTAAGCTCCATGTGCCCAAGATAGCAATGCACATTTTATTGGCATCTGTCCCTTCCTGATATCACTTATCCTCTCTTAATGATTTTTCCTGAGATAACTTACCCAAATCACTACTTGACTCAAATTAAAGTGTCAGGATCTGTTTCTAGGAGAACCCACATTAAGATGCTTGTGCTTAAAGCAGTCCTACATATTCTCAGAGTGAGATGCTAGCGAAGGATCCTGTAGGTAGTGATGACATCTGATGTGAAGTAATGTCAGAATTGCAAATCCTCTCACCTGAGGAGTGTTAGGAAAAGATAGGAGTGGATTCCTTTACTGGAGGCTCTAAAGGAGAATCATGCCCTTGCCTTTTTTAGCTTCTGGACATTATCCACATTCCTTGGCTCATGCCCCCTTCCTCCATCTTGAAAATCAGCTCTGTGCATCTCTCTGACCACCTTGGCCACCTTTCCCCCTGATGAAATCCAGGAAAGAGTCTTTGCTCTTAAAGCCCCATGTGATTAGATTGGCCCATCTGGCTACGATGATCTCATTTCAAAGTGCTAATTTAATCACATCTGCAAAGTCCGTTTTGCCATGTAAGGTAACGTAGTCACAGGATCCACGCATTAGGATGTGGATGTCCTTGGCAGCCAAAGAGATATGAGAACAATGGTAACTACAAAGACTGCGTCTTGTGTTGATTTGGGTTAACTGCCATCAAAACATTAAAGGAAGAAAATGACAGACTCAGAGCAGCTAATTCAGAATGCAGGTCAGGATGGAGAAGAAAACAAGGTATCTAGAGTGACATTTAAAGGGACCTTCATCCCCAGCAGCCAGAGGGCAGGCTAAACTGAAAATTAGACTGGAATCTTACTGTACAGGAAAAGCGTTAAATTCACAGCACCAAAAAGTCTCGTACACTAAACACAAGGACACAAGAGGGAAAGAGTGAGACACTGAGGCACAGGATTGGAACGTAAGACTGGGTGTTCTTTGTAAACCTTGAACATCCAAATTCTCCTGAATCTTCTTAGTCTGCAAGAAATAGTGGGCCATGTGGTAGTGGGCATGCTTCATGTAATTACCAGCTGTTGGCCAGAAACATCCGTTCCTTGTCACATAAACAAACTCCATGGGGAAATTCACAACATGGCACTTTGCTTCCTCCTAATAAACTGTGAGATGATGTGTTTTAAGCTGCTATGTTTTGGGGTAATTTGTTAAACAGCAATCAATAACTAGTCTAATGCTCAAAAGAAAGATTTGAATGCAGTAAATTTCCCAGTGATGGTCAGGCAGACTTTTGTCCTTCACTACACCACTGCCTTCAGAATAGGCCAATGACTTTCTTCATCCACACCTGGATCAATATGCAAGTAAACTGGGGAATTATAATCTGTAATGGGAAACTGTGGTCTGTAAACCAGTCTATTTTATCACTTTTCAACCACTTTCTCTCTACCTGGGACCCATGATCTGTTATTTTCTCCCATTTCTCTTTCCTCCCTACCTTATTAAATGACTGATCTAACTGGAAAAAAAAAAGTAAAGGTCAATGAATGAGCTAGGTTTGGTGACAGGGTTGAAGACTATACACTGGAGATATAATATGGACTTCCTCTAAACAAGACTAACGTAGTTATTGCTTTTGATGAGTAAATGATTTATCAGCATCGGAGATCGACACTGAGCCCTCAATATGGTACCATTACTTTGTGTTGGTAAGCAACTATACTTGGCAAGTTGATTACATCACACTCTTTTAACCTAAGAATGGGAAGTGATTTGTCTTTACTCAGTCTGATATGCTTTCTGGGTGTGGGTTTATCTTTGCTGTCTCAGTGTCATTATACAAGGTTAAAAAATGTCTACTTTAAGATTATAGGATTTTGTGTAACCTGGTATTAGCCTAATGGACCTGCTTTGCAGTATGGGCACTAGATGAAGGAGAATATGTATATCAGTTATGGACTTGGGACAAATTGTTGCAGCAGAAACTATAACAGCTCTACTAGCCTATCCTCCTGTTTCGTATGTGTGCATATGGCCACCTACCTACAGTCATGAATAAATAGCGACAATGTGAAGCAGAATAAATGTAGAGTCTGACTGGATCTGTATGTGCAAGGGGCAGATGTAAGAAACGTTGTTAGAATCCCATCCATATATCCTTGCAGTATTATTTTCCTGTTCTCCTACATGGCTTCAAATTGCCAGTAACTGTGAGCATTGTCCAGGGGTTTCTCTGGTCTCTATAGAATGCTAGCCTAAATATTAGACAAGCTAGAAATGCTTGGAATCAATGTTCTTAGGTGTCCACAGTGGAACAGTGTAACTTCTTTCATCATGTACCTTTCAATGGTTCCTTTCCTTCGCTATTTCATTTTTCCATTTTCATGGTGTTTACTGGTGTCAATTTCAAAATATAGTTTAAACAAAATGAAATTATTGATATTTTATCACTTTTACCTATAAGAATGAAAATTTCACTTAGTTCTTCTAATCTTTTCACTCAAATCCTCGTCACAGAGTGTGATGGTTAGGCCATTGTGTCACCTTAGCCAGGTAATTGTGCCCAGCTATTTGGTCAAGCAAACACTGGGCTAAATGTAATACAAGGGCATTTGTGAACTTTAGTCACCATTGACTTTACTGCAGTGGTAAATCATAGATAGTTGGTCATAATTACATCAATCAGGGAGATTGCCATCAGCAATGAGTGACGCTTTATCCAATCAGTTGAATGCCTTAAAAGGGGAAGTTATTCCAGCATTGAGTGAGAATTTCCCAGCTTGTCTTTGGACAGCCACCATCTCCCAGAATTCATCAAGGACCTTCACTGGACTTTCTTTGGAGCCCCTGGTTGCAGCCTGCATGCAGAACCTGGACTTGTGCTGTTGCAGCAAAGCCAGGAGTTCTGAAGGGCAGAGAAACCCAGAACGGCCCTCAGACAGGTGGAGGAACAGATTTATTATGCACACGCCCAGAAGAGAGTCAGTCTCCCAATTCTGAGGCCTGGTTTTTCAGTTTTCACAGGTTTACGTAGGATTTTATGTGGAATCAGCATGACTTTTGCTCATTGGTTAACACGTTGTTAGGCGAAATTGTGCAGGCAGGGTTACAGAAACAGAATGCAGGTGCAAGGTCGCAGACTGATTTACAGAAGTGGGGGGTCAAAGTGGTTTGTTAGATTATAGAAGCAGGGGGCAGGAGTCGTTCGTTTAATATTCTCCTGCAAGGTCATGTTCTCACGGGCTGATTTACAGAAGTGGGGCCAGGAGTGGTTTGTTATGCTTTTTCTGCAATGTTATGCTTTTTATTTCTCAACAGTGCATCCCCACAGTCACCTGAGAGACTCGAACAGAATTGTATACTATTGACAGACATCGCTTGTTGATTCTGTTTCCCTAGAGAACCCTGACTAATACACAGAGTTTCTTCTGAAGGACTGAATCTAAGATAAAGACTATTAGAACAGAAGATGTGAGAAGAAACAGGAAGTATCACTAGAAGGAGCAAACCACATGGCAGAGCCCAGGGTCAGAGTGGAATTATAGCACCAAGTTACAAGACGAAGGGTGAACATACAGAAAGGGATGAGGCACTGGCACCGTTTTTGTAATCCATCTAAAGTACCAGCAAATAGATGTTTTCACCTAATATTTTAGCTACAAATATGTACAAAAATCAAGAAACACATTTTGAGGAAAATCAATACCATAAAAGACTCTCATCAAAAGCAGCCGAAGATAAAACTTATTCCTAAGAAATGATAATCACTGTTAGAAAAGATTAACTTTTAAAAAATATGAGTAATATCTAATATCTAGGCATACAGATGCCTAGACTAAAATTTGGGCAGAGATAATGCTATGTGTTCTTCATCACATATGATATGTTGTATTTTCCTTTCTCTGAACCTTTCTCTGAACCTTCTGGCTGTTAGGTTGAATCATGGGCAGAGTCAGTGGGATGTGGATGAAAGCATTAACGGCACCCCATGCTTTCATTCAGCTTTCCCTCCCCTGCCACTGTGGCCTTGAAGGCTACATAGTCCTGACTTCATAGCCTCAAAATGAAAGATGTTTCCCCTACTGGCCTCAGATTACTGAGTCAATAAAAAAAAAATACTACTGTGTTAGCCAATAAGATGTCATAGTTGTTATGACAGCATCATTAGCCTAACCTACTAATGCCCATTATCAAAAAAGAAAAGAAAAATAAATATCCCAATAGATGGGCTTCATTGAATGAACATGGCAGAAAATTAAATGAGGCAGTAGAAAACTGACCTAACCAATTCTCTCAAAATGAAAATGTAAAGGGATAAGGAGATATGATGCAAGGGGAAAGAGTTAATGCATATAGAAAATTGATGCAGCATTTCCAGCATTGTCTAACTTGTGTTCAAGAGAGAAAGAATGGAGATAAAACATCAACAATAACCAAAGAAAAGTAGGAGAAATCAATGCACTGAAGACTGTCTCAAGGTTTCAAGTTGAAAAGTACCACAGAATGGCAAAGCACAAACAAGGGAGTAGAAGGGAGTCAAGCAGCTGGATGACCTAAGATAAAGGGTCATTTGGATTTCAGAATTGAGAACATGCCATTTTAATAACATGTAAAAGAATGATGACTATGCACAGAAGAGAATCTATAAAAGAGAATAATGGAATAAACACAGAGAGAAGCAGGAATGAGAGAGCATGTGGTCACTAAGAATTGAAGAGAGCCTCAAGATCCCTGTGGAATTTTCACTACTTATCAGATCTGGCTATACTTTGCTTTGTGTCCTTATATTCCAAGAGATTTCTTTTTACCCTTCCATTGGTTTGTCTATTTAGGGTTCTGTTTGCCTTGCAATGAAAGAGCAATGGGTAGAATAAGCATTTGTAACATTTATTGATTTAATCCAGTCCTCTCCCACAACTTTCTTTAAATTTACTCCTCTTTAATAATTTCTAATAGCTCACCACTTTCCTAGTATATCCTGTCCTTTCACACATTTGCTTTACTTTTTTATTTTTTTCAAGTTCAATGGTCTTTTTTTTTTGGCTAGAAAAGTAAGTCCTTTGTTGTGAATGTTTACTGGAATTTTTATAACAACTCTTTTTTTTTTTCACTTTTTAAATTAAAGTTAATAGATCACAAAGAATGTTACATTAAAAAACATTAAAAAAAAACAAAAACTTAAGAGGTTCCCATATATCCCACTCCCTACCCCCTCACCCCACCATTTTTGTAAATTGTATTTTTTTGAAGATATATACATCACACAAAAAAATTACATTAAAAAATACAAGAGGTTCCTGTACACACCTCCCAGCACCCCACCCCACTCCTCCTACACCAACAACCTCCTCCATCACTGTGGCATACTCATCACACTTTGTCAACACATTCTGGAACACTAGTGCACCACATGGATAATAGTTTGCCCTGTAGTTCACACTCCCCCCTCCCAGTACATTCAGTAGGTTAAGGTAGGATATGTAAATTCCAGCATCTGACCCTGCAATATCATTTAGGACAACTCAAAGTCCCAAAAATGCCCCCACATCACATCTCTTCTTCCCTCTCCCTGCCCTCAGCAACTACTGTGGTGACTTTCTCCACCACAATGCTACAATTCCTTCTATTACTATTCACAAAAGTTTTATAGTAGAATATCAGTAAGTCCACTCTAATCCATATTTTATTAATCCATTCCATGGACCCTGGGATGGTGATGTCCACTCCAACTCTAGATCAAGAGGGGACTTAGATTCCACATGGATGGTGGATGCAATTCTCCTGCTTGCAGTTGCTGGCACTCTAGATTCCCTGGTGTAGTGTTTGACCATCTTCCCCTTCCTGTTAGCTGACCTGGGTAAGTCCAATGAACCAGAGAGTAGGAGTCACAACTCTGCTGAGGCTCAGGGCCCAGCTGGCACATGGGCAGTCCAGAAATTCAAGTCCCCTGGGTATGTACCATCCCTGGCACCTACCACAGGTTCAGTAGAAGTGACAAGAGGCATATGCAGGAAGGTCATATCTGAATCCAGCTCCATCACACTCAGGAGCACAAATCCCAAAACATTTGTTTTAAAAAGTGCTCTTTCTCCTGCCTGAAATGGCTTTTTTTCTTTCTCCACTCAGCAAATTCATATTTATTCTTTCAGACTAGGATCCATTTTATTCAACTCCTGTGAAACTTCCTAATGCCTTGAAGCAGAGTTGGGTGCTCCTTTCTTCTGTTCCATGGCCTCATGATGACGTATAATATCTATAAAACCTCTTGGCAGGGATGTAGTTATTTTACTACATATCTATTTCCCTACCAGAAGTTGAGTTCTTGGGTGAGGGTCCGTGCCTCATTCGTTGATGAATACTCAGTGCCTACCACAGTGAATATTCCATAAGTGAACAGCCCAAGAAACCGTTCCTGACCCAATTAAGTAGCAAGACAAATAGCTAACTTTTAGTTATTTGACTCTCTGGCACATGATTCCTCATACATTGAATCTGGGAACGGTGTCGTTTAATTTCATTAGATTTCTAAAATTGTAAAATGAGTTTAAATTTCATTTCATTCATCCATTTATTTAGGCTGGTAATATAAACTAAAGAATTTGGGGTCAGGAGATTTGAGAAGACCATTAATTCAACAACCACCAAGGCATATGACAGCCCTCAAGGCAATGCAAGAGCTGCTAGTCCCACCAACTGCTTCTGGAAGAGTCTGCCAAGTAGTCAGGCACTGCGGAAAAAGCAATTGCCCTCCATATGACACCTACCGTTTCAGGTGGTCTATGGACTTTCCTAATGCCAGACTGGAGGCAGAGAGATTCTTTTACTGTTTTCCTAAGTATTTGGACAGAAAGCACAAGCAGCCATTATTTATCGTCATTTTTTTGTCACCCAGAATAACAGGTCTAGTTGTATTACCTGTATGCAAACAATAATGAGAAACAATACTATAGATGGCTATATATCTATTTTTTTAGGAGGTACCAGTGATTGAACCCAGGACCTTGTACCAGCAAAGCAGGCACCCAACCACTGAGCTACACCCGTTCCCTGTATTTCTGTTTTAGAGGAGATCAAGGGCACTGCTGAATTTTGCATTTCACAGAAAATTTAATCTGTAGTATAGATTTTGCCTCAATTAGGCTATGAAAATGTTAGCTTATCACACACATACACACAAATACCTTTTTGGCTTGAATTGTACATGATGTTACTGCAATGAAAATGTGTTTTTAAAAATTATATGTTAGTAACCTTTATTTAAATTGTTTATCCTAAAAATAATGACACAATTAAAAACTAGAGTTCTTCCTCCTTTTGTTATAAACAATATGCACTATTTTGTTGAGACTATGTCTGCAAATTTAAAAAGACCAGCCTAAATTGCATTCCAAACCTAGGGGGAAAATCAACTTTCTGTTTTGAATTGACTTTGCAAACAGACTGGTTAGCCACTTACAGCTCAATTTTAAAGAAAAAGGAACAGCGTTATGATGAGAACTATAACTTTGGTATTTGGTTGACCTCTAAAAGAAAAAATCACTTTGCATGCTTCTCTCTTCACTCATCAACCAGGGACAGCTGCTCAGTTTTTTAAAGAGGAGGTTTTATTATGTTATTTCATTTTTATTAAGGTATAATTTACATACTGTAAAATCAAAACATTTTAGTGCCTAGTTCTATGATTTTGACAAATGCGTGTATTCGTATCAAGGCCAAAAAAATAAAAATATAGGATCATTTAGTTTCATTACCTCAAAACATTCGGCCATGACCCTGTAGAGTAAAACCCTAAACTGCCCCCAGATTCCTTCCCACACTATGAAGACCTCGATCTGCCCTTCTGTCCCTCCACGCTTGTCTTTTCCAGAATGTAATATAAGTGAAGTCATTTAGTGTGTGGCCTTCAACTCTGGTTTCTTAGCTTAAGGTCATGAACTGGAGATTCACGCATGTTGCTTTTATGTATCAGAAGTTTGTTTCTTTCTGATGCTGTCTAGTGTTTCAGTTTATGGATGCACCACAGTTGGCTTCTCTGTTCACTGCCTGATGGACATTTGGGTTGTTTCCAGGTTGGGGCAATTATGAATGGAGCCATTATAAACATCCACATGTAGGCTTTTGTGTGAATAAAAAGGCCTTGATCAGCTGTATTCTAAGTGTGGGTTTAACCTCATAACAACCTGCTGAAAGGTCTTCCCAGGCCTGCGCCCCAAGGGAGCTGGCTCTGGCCTCCTGCCGCCACCGGCCTTTCTGGTGAACACCCAGTGGAGGAGGCCATGGAAGTGAGGGAAAAGCCCAGGGCGGGGCCCCAGGGGTGCTGCGCGCTCCGGCTCAGCCTTCAGCAGCTGCTTTAAAATGGAGATGAAGTCTTGCCCGTTAGCATAGCGCCTGGCACTTCTTCCTGCTGGGCTCAGGCACAGGTAAGCCTGGACTCCTGGCTCACCTTCCCTAGAGGACTCAGACGTTCTTTAGATTTCAGGCTGCTTGGACGGCCTTGCAACCCCAGCATTCCTACCCCAGGTACACAGGCTCAAAAGAGTTGTGATTTCATGGTCTATCCCTTTACTCCTTGTTGTTCAAGTAGAAGCAATTCTCCTCTTCGTTTTCCCCATCCTAGGGGTGACCGGCTAAACCGAGGTGGTTTGAATGAGACCCAGTTACCATCTGCGGTGCCTCTGAGCACACTGACTAACGCTCTTTAGGACGGAAGCTGCCCGGGGAAGGTGAACCTTGGCAGCCTTGAAATTTTTAAATGCAAATTCTTCTCTTCTGCTTAGTCATCTCGGGAACCTGAGGAAGTAGCTTCTGGAGGTGACTTTGAGCTTTACAAACCTAAAAAAAATCTAATAAAGATAGGAAAATTACAGCTATGACCATGGTGTATTCCCACCGTGAAGACAGACCTGAGTATAAAATGGAGACTTTTTCATGTATCTTAGGGGAACTTGTTTCAAAAACTCAGAGAGGAAAAGCTTCCTTTTACTGGATTCGGCCTCCTCCTTGTCGTGGTCGTTGGGTATGATGACTTGTTTTTCCTTTTCTTTTCATATTGTTTGACAAAATCAAGTAAAATTTAATATCACCATTTTGCTGGTGACTTCCTGCAAACTAAATACTGCTTTCTGTGTTCTTCCTTTTGCCAGAAATCCACTATGGACTTACAGGGTGGTGAGTATTACTCTCTTTGCTTCCTTTTTAAATTACTCCTGCTTTGCTCAGTTTTAATTTTTTCCAAAGGCTCCCAAACAGCCCCAAGACCAAGTCTAGTCACTTTAACTTGGAATATAAGTGACTCCACAACTTCCTTCCTTCTAAGCTCTTGGGCCTCATCCCTTGTCATTCCCTCACTTAAACATCACTCTGCACCACCGTGGTTTGTGGTATCCTTCACATACCATGCTAGCTCTTTTCTCTATAGCTTGCCTCAGGATGGTTTTCTTTGTTGCAAAATCTTTTCCTCATTCTCTAATGTATTTTAAATTTTAGGTCTGAAAGCACCTCCTCCAGGAAGCCTTCCTGGTTCACTATGCTTTGTTATATTCAGTGCCCAATAGGACCCCTTTAGCAGTCTCCCCGCAAAACACATGGTAAAGTAATCATCTACTTTTTCTTTTTTTAATCTTTCCCTTTGTCTCCTGGGCTTCTTGAGTGCAGGGCACCAATTCCTTTGGACAATGCCCGACAGTCAATGGATATTTCTGCTGGATGCTTCACTTACGAGATGGATCTTTTCTGAGTAAAACCTTGATGCATAGCAATGCATAGGACATGAGGGATCTTCTCGAGGAGTCTGAAAATGGGCTTAGGAAAGGTTTTGAAGAAAGTATCTAATGTATCCTAGAGGTCGATGGCCTGGGAGTGGCTGCAGGACAGCAATGGGAGCTCTGGAATCAGGCGTCGATCGTGAGGATGAAGGGCATCGGGCTTGAAGCCATACTTGGTGACGAGACACATTCCGGCTATTTGCAAGAGTGATCCGTGCCCATCGCAGCACCACTTAGAACCAGACAGATTGTGAGGAGCTGAAAATCAGATAGCCAGTTTGCTGACCTCCTCATGACTTCATAAGACACAAAGAGCCTTTTCTTATTCAGTTGCTTGTTGAGCTCTCAAAATACTTAGAAGCTATGTAGGACAGCTATTACTAACACCATTTTGCAGATGAAGAGACTGAGGCTTGGTGTGGTTTAGGTAGTGACAGGACTTAATCTAGGTGCTGGGCGCCAAGCCTCCGAGTGCCTTACATACCTGTGCCACTCTCAGGATGAGACATGCATGTCTATGGAGCTACTCATCTCTTCCTCTCCAGCTATGAAGCTTTGGGGGAAAATCATTACTATAAAATAAGCTTAGTGAAATTTTAGGAAATGTAAGTCACTATTAAAAATAGTAGTCATATGCTTTAAGATTTACACTGGGAATGGTACCAATTCATCTTCCCACCTATATATATATATATATATATATATATATTTTTTTTTTTAATGCTTATTTTATTTATCTCCCCCCCTTCATTGTTTGCACTCGCTGTGTGCTGTGTCCATTTGTTCTGTGTCTGCTCGTCTTCTCTTTAGGAGGCACTGGGAACCGAACCTGGGACCTCTCATGTGGGAGAGAGGCATTCAATCACTAGAGCCACCTCAGCTCCCATCCCCACCTATGTTTTTTATTCACTATGCTCTATGAGCTCATCTTTTCAAGGTCCTCCTCTTTGTCTTCCTCTTCCTCCTCCTTTTCTTTTTCTTTCTGCTTTGAGAGTTATTTATTTATATAAACCACTCTATTGCTCTTTCAAGTACATGTTTAACTTATATATACTCAGGAATATTTGTTCATGTCATTTTTAAACCATATTTATTTCCTTTATGTATATACAAAATTTCGTATAATTCCAATTTAAAAGAAATTTGATAGAACCAGAGTAGTTAATTCAGATTTATACTGATTCATTTTAGAGTTGATATAGGACCCTTTTTAATTCTTTTGATTTTATTAGAGAAGTTGTGGGTGATATAGGACTTTGACATATGAAGAACAGTAAGAATTGGACTAAGATAGATTTTTGTGTTGTCAACCTAGGGGTATGGAAAGGATTAGGAGAGAGGTTAGATACCAAAAGAGGTTAATTAGTGTTGGTAAATGCTGTATATGTAAAGCAGCAGTGTTAAAAATTTCATAAACAAATGGAGATTTCCACTGGCTCAGGCTTTTTTTTTCCAAATATATACTCTAGAGAAATTTGAAATCAAGTTCACTTGATAAATGTATCTTTATAATACATTTGTAAGGGCAGCAGTGTTAAACTCAAACCACTTATGTATATAAAGCATTCATATTTGTAATGTAAGTTTTAATTATAGGTTGAGCTAAACTGTAAGATCTATGCAGAATATAAAATTACACTGTGATCACTATTTTTATGTTGAATGTTAAAATTATTTCACACTAGAGATTTGTTACATTTAACAGGACTGAAATTAGAGTATATCAATTAAGTATATTACCCAGTAATTAAATGGAACAGATAATTGAATTACTATGTTTATTACTTTAGGGAAATGTGCAATAAAAACCAAGTTGATATTCTACCTTGAAAGCACAACAATGCACAGCGTGCAGCTTTGTTGTGCATGGTCTGGAAACTACACCTCCTGTTACTTGTAGTTTTGCATGTCCCCACATTTGCCCATTGGCTCTCTTGAGTATTCCATTATGAGTTAAATTCACTAGTACCCATTTTTACAAGATCATGAAAAGAAGGAAAATCTAAAACTCCACTTAACTAAGTCATCCCCCTCTACCTCTTTTCATGTTTACATTCCTCCTACGACAATGACTTCAGTGCAGAGAAGAGGAGAAACCTTAAGCTCCAGACTTGAGTCAACCACCGGTCCTAGACTGACATTTGGCAAATTCGAATCCCCTAGAATGAAGTGTCCTCATCCCCCATTCTGTCACTGATTCATTCATTCAGTCAACAAGTATTTACTGAGCACCTGCTATGTGTAAGGCACTGATCCTACTACAGGGGACAGATCTGTAAATAAAACTGAGTCTTTGACCTCATGGAGCTAATGCATTAGTTGAGAAACAAGTAAGCAAATAAATGAGGTAATATGTATACAAAAGAAAATAAAGATAAGAGGCAGGTCAGGGAGAGCATCCCTGGTGAGGTGACATTTGGTTAGAGAAGAAAGTGGGGGCTGCTAGGAATCTCCTTAGGAAGAGTGCCCCAGGCACAGACAGCAACGTTTGCCAAGATCTTAGGGAGAAAGTTTGTGTTTGTTGTGCAGGAGCAACCTCAAGAAGACATGGGCCTGGAGAAGAGTAAAGGAAGATTAGCAGAAGATGATGAAAAAGCATAGATTAGATAGTAGGTCACCACGGCCTGTGGGCCAAGGTCAACATTTTAGGGATTTGGGTAAAAATACAGGAATCCTGTGGGAGGGTCTTTCTTATAGTTCAGAAAAAATGTCTCACTAACAGTATCTTCTAGGAATATTCTTTTTTGCTTGAGATAAAAGGGTTTATGATTGGCACAGATATGAGAGTTTGGGAATGCTCAGGGGTTACAGAATCAGTCACACAGAATCATGTCAGTGTAGGTACACAAAAGCAGAGAAACAGTATTCTTCAAAAGAATATGTAGGGAAGCGGATGTGGCTCAAGCAGCTGGGTGCCTGCTTACCACATGGGAGGTCCAGGGTCCAGTTCCCGGTGTCTCCTAAAGAAGATGACCAAGACAGCAAGCTGATAGAATCTGGGCTGGTGTGGCGAGCTGACACAACAAGATGACACAACAAGGAGAAACAAGGAGGAAACACAAGAGGTATAATAAGGAGAGGGCAGACGTGGCCCAAGAGATTGGGGCACCTCCCTCCTACATGGGAGGTTCTGGGTTCAGTGCCTAGTGCCTCTTAAAAAGAAGACAAGCACACAATAAATAGATGCAGAGAGCAGACAGTGAATGCAAACAAGAGGGAAATCAATCAATCAATCAATCTTTAAAAAAATATAAACCAAAAAAGGGCATAACATCAGAGCACAGAGATAAAGAAAAGTCATGTTTGGGGCATCCGCTACTGCTAGAGAATTGCATGACTTTGGGGAAGCAACTTAAACTCAGTTTAGTAAATGGAAACACCATCCTGGAATAGTATAACTGCAGAAAATGGACCAAAGAAAGGTAGTTTTATTGATTTATCTCTATGCTTGCCAACCTCATAAAAGGACTATGGAAAATGGAATGCAATTTTATTTTATCTGCCCCTCTTTAAAAGAGACATTCAGTCTATTAAAGAAAAAAGAATTAGTTAATTTAATTGGACCCTGGAAATCAACCTATCCTCTGATTTTGGCCTTGACAGTATATTCAATTGCCTAAGATATTTCTTAAAATGCTGATGCTCAAGTTCAATTCTACATCTATTAAATCAGAAACTTGGGGAGGTAGGGCCCTGGCAATGTACATGTTATTAGCTTCCTGAGTGATGCTATTGTGCAGGCAGAATTTAGCACTACTGACCCATTTCATACCCCTCTCTCTCAGCTTCATATTTCAGGAATTCTCATAAAAATGTCCACTAGAATCTCCTGGTGAACTTTAAAATATGGTCCTTGGTGGCCACTCCAGACTTACCTAAGTCACTCTCTTATTTGAGACCCAGGTTTGTGCATTTCCTAAAAGATCCCCAGGGGATTCTCATATAAACATCTGTTGAATGGCTGATGCTCTACTAAGTCTCATCATCTGGATCAGGGAACATTCAGAGGAGCCAAGCACATTTCCAGTGTATTGCACTCCCTTTTTCACAAGTCAGCCCACTGTAACTGCCTATTTTTAATTCTTTTGAGCCAACATTTGCCTCATGGTCAGTTCTATCCTTTCTCTTTTCTGTGGAGCTATACAGAACAGTCTGCTTTATCATCCCAATGACAAGGCTTACACATCAAGATTTCCCCAACCCCTCTTCTCTGGATATAATATTCTCAGTTCTCATAATCCTTCTTCCCTAGGCATTGTTTTTAGACCACTTTCCATCCTTAAGTCATTCCTACCTTTCAGTATCTGTAAACACACTTCTGGTAAGGTCATTAAAACCTGCGTTGGTTTACTTTAACAATATTAAATATTTTATTTAGTTTGGGTTCAACTTAAACCTCGATCCCTTTTTTCCCTCATATGAACTATTGTTAATTCAACTCTCTCCAACCCTGTCATGTAAATGTCAAGACTATTTCTTAATTAAATGTAGGCAGGTTTAAATCAGGGACCATTCTGAGAAATATTTCCTACCAAAATTTGTATCTTATGGCAAAAATACCCACAGGGAGTCCATACATGGGAGATCTGAATTTCAGAACTAGTGAGATAATATGTAGACATGAGACGTTCTGCTTCTGCTTAAGATATATGAATCTGGAAGAGCATTGCTCCCCCACTCCAAAAAAAAAAAACAAAAAAAACAAAGAGGAAGAGTTGGTGGACTACAGACTCACAAGACCAAGTGTGGGCTGGTCTAACAGTATAAGACTCCTGAAATCCCCAGACATAAGTGAAGCTCACGCTCATTCCGGGCTCTTTTGTATGAGCTTCCACTGGGTGCATATGAGAAAAGGTGGGAGATGTCAAGGGCACCTACCTCCTGGTGTGGATGCGGAGGAGGTGGTGGGGCTTGGTAATGCATCGCGGTGGCCAGGATAAACTACATTTCAGGGAGTTACTGTGACTTTAGGTGTCCAGTGAGAGTGGGCCACGGGAGATATTTTTAGGAGATTTGAAGGATGGAAAGACATCAGAAGCCCTTTTGTAGCTCATCCATTGCTGTTAATTGTCTGATCCACAGGGATGGCATGAGTTTGCTTTCTCCTCCCCTGGATCCTCCTTCAGCTCCTCTGCCTCCTGGGCCAGGTGTGTGGTAAGCTCTGTGATGAAGGGCACAGTTTCTGTAGGACATGCGCACGATCAAGGTCAAAGGCAACCAGGGCTGACAGGTTCTCAGTCTACCCTAAGGAACCTCTGGTTTTTGCTTGGGGGTTCCAGTTTGTTCTTGGTTTCCCCACTTTGCATCCTGTGGATTTCAAACTCCAGCAACAGATGCAAAAATGACAGTCTTAAGGGGAATGTGTAGGCAGCTCCAAAAATTGATTGAGGCCAACATGCTGTAACAAATTCATGTTTATGTTCTAGTGCTTCTGCTTCACCTATCGAATGCTGTCTGATTCAAAAGGGAACAGCTTGCTCTCCACCCCCCGAACACACACTATAAAGTCTCCTCTCTCATAAGGAGCAAAACATTTAAGCTGCTGAGGAAATGACAGCCAACCATGCCACTTCCAAGGAAGAGGTAAGTGCCTGTTGTTGCTGGGGGAAGGTAGAACACAGGATACTCTCCAACCCTGAGCAATGCAATAGAGGCCTTCTGTTGAGGAAGGGACAGAAAACGCTCTTGCACAAAGCCCACCAGAGAAACAAGGGAAAGTTTGCCTGCCCTGGGAGGGATGGTGGGAATGCTTACAGATGCCCACACCCTCACCCAGACATGCAAGGCCTACTTAACACTGGATTTCACAAAAATTTCAGAAAATCCCATTACACCAACCTAGGCCAGCCCTAATTAGGTGGCAAATGGAGTCTACTCTTCTTGGAGGGTAAACAGCATAGAGAAAGAAGCCTTTGGGCTGAAAGCTGAAAGTGGAGCCCAAACATTGAGAATAAACCTTCAGCATCCAGTTCCCATCCCGAGTACAGGAAGGCCATTAGTGGAAGTTGAAGGCTTAGCTTTACTGAGGAAAACCACAGCAACCAAAACACAAACCCAGGTCAAATCCTGTCAAGGTTGAGGAGCAGATGTGGCTTAAGCAGTTGAGTGCCTGCTGCCCACATGGGAGGTCCCAGGTTCAGTTTCTGCCACCTCCTAAAAAAAAAAAAAAGCAAAACAAAACAAATGAAAAAATAAAAACTAGGGGCACCGGTGTGGCTCAGTGGTTGAGTGTTGGCTTCCTCCATAAGAGGCCTTGGGTTCAATCTCCAACCCCAGGTACCTCAAAAAAAAAAATTCCTGTCAAGACTGACTGCATGGAAGAACATTATGTGCAGGTATTAAGCCTGCTTGCCCCAGTCTCTAATTCTTCTTTGATCAAATGTTGGGCTCTTAAACAAAAATTATAAGATTCACAATAAAGCAAGAAGAATGCAACTCACTGTTTTGAGATAAAGGGAATCAAAAGAATGCAAGAAAGATACAATGGTGCAACCATCAAACCAGTGCTTCAATTCCTTGGTTAATGCAGTAAAGAACATGGACAGTATGCATGGGAAGATTGCAAATTTCAGCAAAATAATAGAAACTATGGGAAAGAGGCAAGGGGAAATATAAGAAATAAAAAAATGAAAGAAGGAATCACAGATGAAAAATTCCTTTGATGGGCTTATTAGTAGATATAACACATCTGAATCAATTCAGACGCACTACAACAACCCTAAATGTCTATCCACCTAACAATTAGCTCCTCAAAGTACACAAAGCAAAAAACTGTTAGACCTGACAGGAGAAATATACAAACCACAATAGAAGCTGAAATCTTCAACATTCATTTCTCAGTAATTAATAGAAGTAAAAAAAAAAAAATCTCTGAGGATATAAAGGATTTAAACAATACTATCAAACAATGTGACCTAATAATATTTACTGAGTAGTCTACGCTAAAAATAGCAGAAAGCATACTATTTTCAAGTGCACATGGACTATTCCTTTAGATAAACCATATTGTGGTCCAAAAAATATATCTTCAAAAATGATACAAAATTGAAATCATATAAAGTATCCTCTCTGGGCAAAATGGAATTAAACTAGAAACCAGTAACAGAAAAATACATGGAAAATCCTTAAATATTTGCAAATTAAACATCATACTTTAACATATCCTGTGGTCAAAAAAGTCAAAAGTTAAAATAAAGAATTTTTAAATTCAATTAAACTGAAAATGCAGTGTATCAAAATCTGTGAGACATATTGAATAAAACAGCACCTAGGGAGAAATTTTGCAGCATTAAATGGTAAATTAAATATTAGAAAAGAAGAAAGGTCACAATTAATGATTCGATATTAAGAAAGTAGGAAAAAAAGGGAAGTGGTTGTGGCTCAACTGATAGAGTGTCCACCTACCACATGGAAGGTCCATGGTTCAAACCCAGGGCCTCCTGACCCATGTGGTGAGCTGGCCCACACATAGCGCTGCTGCATGCAAGGAGTGCCATGCCAAAGAGTGTCCCCCATTTAGAAGTGTCCCATGCACAAGGAGTGCACCCCGCAAGGAGAGCCACCCTGTGTGACAAAAGCACAGCCCTTCCAGGAGTGGTACTGCACACAGGGAAAGCTGATGCAGCAAGATGATGCAAAAACAACAACAAAAGTAACAGTCTCCCAGTGCAGCACGACAAGAATGCAAGCAGACGCAGAAGAGCACACAGCAAATGGACACAGAGTGCAGACAACAGTGGGGAAGAGGAGAGAAATAAATAAAATGTATCGTTAAAAGAAAAAAAGAAAGTAGAAAAAGAAGTACAAACTAAATGCAAAACAAACATACAAAAATATAAAGATAACATCATGAATCGAAAGAAAATCAATGAAACCAAAAGCTGGTTCTTTGAAAAGAGCAATAAAATTGATACAACTCTAGCCAGAATAAAGAAGAGAGGGCAAAATAAACATCTTCAGGAATGAAGGGGAAATATCGCTGCTGACATTAATATCCTACTGAGGGAATATGGTGAAGAACTCTATTCCAGCAAATTTGGCAGACGAAGTGGCCAAATTGCTTGGAAGGCACAAACTAACAAAGCCCACTCAAAGCAAAAGAGATAGTGCAGAGTCCTTTATCAATTAAATAAATTGAATTTGCAGATAAAATTCATTCCAACAAAGAAACTCCAGGACTGGATTCACTATGAATTCTATGAAGCAGTTATAGAAGAATTAATACCAATTTTGCTCAAACTCTTCCATAAAATTGAAGAGGAAACATATCCCAATTCATTTTCTAAGGTTAGCATTACCCTTATACCAAAACCATAAAAAGACATAACTAGAAAAGAAACTATGGACATGTCCCTCACAAATTATACACAAATTTCCTCAACAAAATATCAGCAAATAGAACACAATGTTATATATATAAAATTGCTAATAGATGATTACCAAGTGGGTTTAATTCTAGAAATGTAAGGCTGCCACCACGTTCAAAAATCAATCAATAAAATTTGCCATATAATTAGCCTAATGAAAACAAACAAGCAGACGATCATTATGAGAGGCAAAAATAATCTATACCCAGACCAGTCAAGACTTTAGAAACCAACATATATCTCATCTGATCTCAATGACTATACTAATTTCAGGAAAAATTAGTGTCAGAGTTTTAAAAGGCTTTTACTGCAATTCTTTTATTAAGGTTACTATTTCTACGGGTTTAGGTAGATCAAGGCCAAAAAGATGCACAACCAAAGGCACCATTCACCTTATAAATTATCCATAGTTCCCATGGGTTGAGCAGCCACAAGTAGTTGCCTAGAAAATTATCTTGGAAAAGTGGGAATTTTCCCAAAGAGATCTGATAATAAAGTCTAATGTCTAGACACATGGGGATGATAAAGATTGTATTCAAAAGCATAATAGAAAAAAACATTTCTAAAATAAAGATTGGATCTTCCATTTGTGAAGGTACAAGAATGCTCAAACACAAGGCATGTTTTCATAATATTTCTAGATTTTATTGATTGGAATAAAGAGAGTTATGTGGTCACATAGGTGGTAAAACTGATTCAGGTACAATGAAGACAATCAAGTTGCTCTTACATATCTATATAGTATATTTAATGCCAGAAGAAATAAATGCAAATTTCTAATTTTAAAAACTGTTATCTTATACCCACACAAATTAATTTCAAGTTTAAAGTCAAGAGCAAACCATTTATCTATATGTCTATGAGCTTTCTTTTTTCCTTTCGTAGTGGTGGTGGAGGGGGAAGAGGAGAAAACCAAACTAATGATGAAATTCATTCACCCAAAATGTGCTATGATATGGGGATTGAGTACTGACTCCATTAAAATATAGACCTAGGAATGAAAAACTGTTGAAGTAATGGTGTACAGAACAAAACACAATGGTTTAAAAATTTGTCAAGATAAATTAATAATATAACTAATAGCATTTGAATGTGGAATGCTAGAGGTGAAAGTGTGCTAATATCTTTATTTTTCATGGTAGGAATTCATTTGACACTATCTAAGTTTGGAATATATAAAAATTAGGATAATAATGGCCAAATCATTTCCCATGTAAATATGTGTATGTATTTACTGAGGATTTTTTATGAGCTTATATCATGTGTGGTAGAGAAACATATATCTGAAGTTTAATAAACCATTTCATATAGCTCCTTTTAAATTCAAGTAAAATTAAATATATTTAAAAATAAATTTATAGCAAGGTAAAATTAAAATATTCATATTTATCAATTTATCTATTTATCCCCCCATCATTCATCATTATATCTAAATATAGGCATGGAATCACATCTGAAATTATATGTACCAAATTCTGATGATCAAAGTTATTTTACGATTAAAGTTTTGACCTGTGTTTATAATAGGCAAATGTTAATTTTATACAAGTGAACAGATTATTTTCCTTAAACACTTTAAATAAAAATTTGTGAAAGAGAGAAAGGTAGAATTTCTAAGTATAATACACTGTTTATATTTTAGCAAAACTAGATTTTGGGGTGGAGGAGCTTATACTTTTAATTCTGTAGCATTCCCTACTAGATGAAGCTTGATCACATGTTTATATTATTAATCTAATATGAAACTGAAGAAAGACATCACAAAGAATAACTAATGAAAAGTCTTCTTCCCATCGCCAGACTGTAAGACCTTGAGATACAACAGAGAAGTCTAAACCAGGGCAGAGAGACTGCACTGCTTAGGGTGGTTATGCAAGGAACATGCAGTACTACCTGGACACAATGGTCAAAACTTGAAAACTACATTGCTCAAGACCTAATATAAGTCAACTGAAGACAGATTAGAGAATTAAAAACCATCAGGAAAAAATGAAATTTTAAATGCTGTTAGAACAACAGATCTGATAAACTGCACAGAATATGATTTTGCCTCTTGTCAAGCTACTTTGGCCCCTGGGATGCTTTCTTAGTTTACTAACTGCTGAAATAGCTGCTGAAACTAGACAATGGTTGGCTTAACCGTAGGAGGTTCCTGGCTCATGGTTCTAACCTGGTCTTCACAGACTAGAAGACTACCTTCCTCCTAGGCTTTGTATCTTCTGGCTGGCTGACAGTCTTTTGGGGTTCCTTAGCTTTTCTGTTACATGGCAATGCACACAGCGGAATCTTCTCCTTTATTTTTCGGTTCATTAACTTCCATCTTCTTGCTTCTCCTGGGGATTCTCTTTCCTTGTTCAATTGCCTTTGCTTATAGGAACTTCAGCCATCTTGGATTACGATCTACCCTCATTCACTTTGGGCACATTAGCTAATAATATCTTCAAAGGTCCTATTTACCAGCAGAGTCACACAAGGGAATATGGACCCTGGTGACTTTTGTGGAGGACATGATTCAATCCCCAGTAGATGCTATCTTTCTACCTTCTTTACATGTTGCCCAAAGTGAATCTCTCTGACCACAACTTGCTCATCTTTTCCATATTTGGACTGACCTCAAAATTTCGTGCCACTTACTTTCCCAATTCATGTATGGCTGGACTTTTTTTACTGTCCACATCTTAAACAGGCCTATTCTATGGCAGAAGTTACAGTCTGCTTCAATGGACAGATTCCCATTGATCTCCTAATGGGAAAATAATGTAAGGACAGTTCAAAATGATGTATGAGAAACTGGACAAAGGACCAAGAGGAGGTATATGGTTATGAAGGGATGAAACAATGTATCAGAAAATATTAGTGCCATCGTGGAGGGTGCCAGGTTGGTGAATTGTTTCTGGAGATTAGAGAGCATTCAGAATCTGAGATACTGATTAAGAGTCACCCACAGTAATGTGATCATTGCAGCAGTGTTTCAAGTTGAGAAATACAAAATAAACTATGTAGGGAGAGTGAGCCAAGGGAGATTGTGAAGTTTGTATAAGGAGGAAGGGTCTGGGAGCCATAAAGTATTATCCATGAAGAAGTAGATGAACCAAGGTAGTGTAGAAAAAGCAAGGGAAGCCTACTTAAGAATAGTTGCTATCATATATTGAAACTTAAGCGTGGTGAACTTAACTTTGTTAAGCACTGTGCCAAACACTCTATAATGCATGACCACAGTTAATTTAATTCTTAAAGAAAACTATATGAGGTAGATTAAACAATATAGATAAGGAACCTGGCTTAGGTCGGTCAATGCCCAAATCACACAGCTAGAAGGTGGCAGAACTAGGATTCAGACTCATTTCTTTGTCGCTTTTGTGTCTAAGCTTGTAAAACACAATGCTTTACATTGTCTTTACATTGTCAAACCCTATAGACACTGAGAAAATCCATTGGCCAATTTGTTGACAGTATTTCCAATTCAGCCCTGGGGGGTGAAACAGATTTCAAGCAGTAAAAAGAATTGAGGATTGTAGAATATAATATGTACTTATTAAGACAATAGCTTTGGGGACAGACTCCCTGGTTCAAAATCTACCACCTCCACTAATTAGCCATATGACATTGGCCAAGTTAGTTAATCTCTTTGATTCCCTATTTTTCTTCTGTGTAAAAAAGAGAGAAATAGTAGCAGCAAACACTGAGGTTTATGGTAAATATTAATCAATTTATTCAGGTAAACCTGGCCCATAGTAAAAATACTTCCTCAACTTTTTTTTTTTTGAGGATTACGGTGCTGAAAGTAAGCAATTAAAGAAAGGGGAAAAAATGATAATTAAAAGAGACAACCCATTTAAGAGCATTTTTGTAATTTTTTTGGTAAGAAAATGACCTAAAATATATCTATAACCAAATAGAAAATGAGTCAATAGAAAATGGAAGCTAGAGTAAAGAAGCAAATGGAAGGGATGAAGATTGGGAACTCTGGGACAGTGCCGTAGAGTGAGATCCTTATTTAGGAGACCTGGTGGGACAATGTAAATCACACAGGAAAAGAGTTGTTCTTAGAAGAAAGTTGAATTGGGTTGAAATTGAGGCAGAAAGACGTTCAGGATAGTTGATGCTGTAGTGATGATGTAGAGATATGGCCTGTTGGGGTGAAAATAACAGAGATAAGGTTTTCAAATAGCCAAAGTAGGATGTGCAGGTAGTAAGCTGGGTGTGAAGAATTGCTTTGAAGCAGGCTTTTGAAGTAAAAGATTTCCTATTTGCAGTGATAGCCAATCTGTAGTTAGCATGACCGTAACTTCCAGGTAGCTTTGGGATGCTTAAATGGAGTCTCCTTGAAATTGCTCTGCTCGGATCCACAGAAGTAAATGTTCAAGAGAAACTAGCCCTTTCATAAAAACCCACTTTCCTGACATCTCCTAGAGAATCATAACCTTTTAAATTTACCAGTCCATTTTTGTGGAAGACTTCTAAGTTCTTTTTCTCTCTTTCTTAATTTCAGACTTCTAAAACTGTGAGATGACAAATGCCTATATAAAACCAATGTGTGGTAGTTTCCATAGCAGCTCTGGCAGACTAAAACAACTTTCTAGTTTTCCCCATTTCCACATTTGTATAGCCTGCAAATTGAGAAAAGTAGCTTCCATTATTTTCAATGTATTTATACATTTGTTCACACCTCAAATATATAGACATTAGTTACCACTTTTCTAATGAATATCAATAGGAAAAGCAAACTTACTAACAAGAATCTGTATTTTGAAATTCTGTTTTTAAGGTAAATTTGATATCTAGTGAAATGCCCAAATCTTAAATGCATAATCCGATGAGTTTTTAAATGTGTACACCTCTGTAATCCATGCTACTATCAAGATTACAGCATATTTTCATCATTCACAAAGATGCCTCATCATTTTTTTTGTGAGTCAATCTCCTCTAAAAATGACTCTTCTCATTTTTCATCATATATTAGTCTTTCCTCTAGTAGACTTATTTGTAAATGGAATTGTATGTATCCTTTGTTATCCACATTCCTTCATTCAGCATAATGACTGTAAGGTTTTTTGATATATTTATCTGTATCATAAATTCAATCTCTTTATTGCTGAATAGTGTTTCATAGAGTGAATATACCAATATAAGTTTAATCAATCCCTTGTTAGTACATGTTTAGAGTTGCTGGCTATTATGACTTAAACTGCCATGAATATTTTACAAGATTTTTATGGGCAAGTTTTCATGCACTTTTGTAATTACGCAGGAGGTAATTATTGGGCCATAGGACAGGTGGATATTCAACTTTATGAGGAGCTACCAACACTTTTCCCACGTATGGTTGTATTATTTTACATCTCACCCAGTTATCATGGAAATTCTGATTTTAATCACTGTAACATTTATGTTGTGGTATCTCATTGTGATTTTAATTTGCTTTTCCCTGAAAAACAATAACATTGAGCACATTTCCATGTCTTATTGGCCAATTTTTATATCTTCATTTATGTAGAATGTGTTCAAGTCCTTTGCCAATTTTATTATTGGACTATTTTTTTTCCCAAGTTGTAGTAGTACTTTATATTCTCTATTCAGTTTTTATGAGATATGACTTTCTGGTGTTCTCTCTAAATCTTTGGTTTGTCTGTTTTATATCTTATTGATGTCCTCTGATGACAAGAAGTTTTTCATTTTGACAAAGTATATTTTTATCATTTTTTACACTTACTGGTTTATATGTCCTGTCTAATAAATATTTGTTAACCAAAAATGGTAAAAACAGTATCCAATGTTTTTCTTTAGAATATTTACTTTTACCTTTTGTTTTAAAATCTGTGATCCATCAAAATATGGTGTGCAATGGGAAGAGTTCCAGCACCATTTGTTGAAAATATTTTCCTTTCAAGATCAAGTCAATTTAATGCCTTGGTAAGGAATAACATTTCCACAGTAGTATCATTCTGCTTGATTCGTTGATTTCTCTGTATCCAGTATCACATTGTCTTGATTACAGTTGTTTTAAATTAGGCAACAGTCCTCCACCTAGTTATTGTTATTATTTTTATGTATTTGTATTTCCATGTAAATTTTTAAAGCTTGTTGATTTCTTTTACAAAGTCCTGCTGTAGTTATAACTGGGATTTTATTGAATCTATAAACCTACTTTGGGAGCTTTGATATCTTAACACAGTGAGTGTTCTGATACAAAACCATGCGATATCTCTCGATTAATTTATTTCTTCATTATTGAAGCTTTAAATAATGTGCAGTTTTCAGTGTGGAAATCTTAAGCATATTTTGTTAAGTTTATTTTAAGATTTTTGAAATTATTATAAATGGAATTGTATTTTGCTTCATTTATCAAATATTTTTGCTAATAGTTATAAATACAATAGATATTTTTTTCTTTGAACTTGCTAAAATCATTTATTGTTTCAAGTTGTTGTTTTACGCATTTGTTAGGTTATTTTGCATAATTAGTGATGCCTTCTGTGAATAGTGAAATTTTGCTTCTTCTTGTCCACATTTTAAACATTTATTTATTTATTTGCCCAACTGCACTAGCTAGAACTTTCAATTAAGTGATGAATAGAATTGCTGAGAGAAAGCATCCTTATATTTTTACAGTTATTAGTGAGGGCCTGTCTCACCAATAATTATTTTTGTTAACTATAGTTCTTCACTGATTCTCTTTATTAAACATAAAATTTCCCTTATATTACTACTTTAAAAGAGGTTATTTTCCCCCTTCAATTTATTATTTTAATTATTTATCTATTTACTTATTTATTTTAATCCTGTAAAGGTATATTTTAATTATTTATCTATTTACTTATTTATATTAATCCTGAAAAGGTATTGGATTTTGTCAAATTTTTTTTTCTAGATCTATGGAAATGATGGTGTTTTTCCTTCTTAATTATGTTCATGTGATGACTTACATATATTGTTTTTCAGTTTTACACAATTTCTAGCATTTTTTTAATATTCTTATAAACTCTTTTCTAAGGATGAATTACCCTTTTACCTATTATTGTTTGTTACTCACCAATATTATCTTTAAAAACTTTATACCTTTGTTCACTAGGGATTTTTTTTAAAGATTCATCTTATTTTATTTATCTCCTCCACCCTCATTGTATGTACTTGCTTTATGCTCTTTGTGTCCATTGGCTGCGTGCTCTCTGTGTCTGCTAGTTTTCTCTTTTTCTGACACTGGTAACTTAACCCAGGACCTCCCATGTGGGAGAGTAGCACTCAATTGCTTAAGCCACCTCCACTTCCTGCTTTGTTGTCTCCTCATTGTGTTTCTTCTTTGTGTCTCTTTATTGCATCATCTTGTTGCATTGGCTTGCCTCCCCAGCCCATCATGCCAACTCTCTGTCTTGCTCGTCTTCTCCAGGAGGCACCAGAAACCAAACCCAGGACCTCCCATGTGGTAGGTGGGAACTCAATCATTTGAGCCACATCTGCTTCCCTCACTAGGGGTTTTGATCTGACATTTTATTTTCTTCTATCGTCTTATAAGTTTTGGTGTCAGCTTCCTAAGACCAGATGGAAGTGTTCCTTTCTCCTGTATATTCTGAACTTTGTATATAATTTGTAATAGTTTTTCCCTGCAATGTTAGTAAAAACTGGGTCTAGAAATCTATCCATGATAGATTTCTCTGTTGATTTATCATTGGTCATGAAGAGATTTTCTTTAATTTTCAAATAATTTAGGGGGTTTCTAGGTTTTATTTTGCTGATTTCTAATTTAAATCTGATCTAGACAGAGAATATACTCTGATGAACATTCCCTGTGCCCTTGAAAAGAAAGTGTATTCTACAGTTGTGGGGTAGAGGATTCTATAAATGTTTGTGAGGTATAGACATTTGTTTGACCATGTTGTTCAGATGTTCTGTATTCTTACTGATTCTTGTCCAGTTTTTTACCATTTTTTAAAACAAGGATGTTAAATTCTCCAACTATGATTTTGTATTTATCTTTCTCATTTTACTTCTTCAGTTTGACTTCATGTATTTTGAAGGCAATTTTAGGTTTTTCAAATCTATACACTTTTAGATTTTTTTTTTTTTTGGCTTTCCGTTTGGATTGGCCACAGTACCTTTACGAAATGTCTCCATCTCTGGTATTACTCCTTGCATTAGTTGTTTTGTCTATCATTTACATAGGTATAACAGCATTCTTATGCCTAAAGCTTGCATGAGATACCTTTTACATAATTTTGTATTCCACTGAAATTGTATTCATATTAAAATTCTTCTCTTATTAACGAAAAATGTTGAATCTTGATTTTTCATCTCATCAAAGAATATAAAACCCTTTTAATTTGAGTGTCTAATTCATTTATATTTAATGAAATGTAAATACATGTATTTTAATCTATTTATCATTGTGGTTATTATTTATTTTTTATTTGTCCTTTTTGATCTTTGATATGCTCTTCTTTTTTTTGCATCTTTTTTTGCATTAACTGTATATTTTTCATTATTCTATTTTAATTCCTCCTTTGCTTTTCACATACATTTCATATTATTTTTCAAACAAATGATCTAGGGGTTAAAATATGTTTCCTTAACTTATCATAGTCAATTCAGATTTAATATTACACCCCTTCATGTAAAATAAAAGACTCTTGTGACAGTTAATCCTACTTAACTCTTATCCTTTGTGCTAGTTCTTTCATTTATATTATTTCCTTTGGAAAGTTTACTTCTACTCCCACCCAATTTTGTTGGATGTGAAAATAGCCACAGAATACAGGAGTAAAATATATTGGCAAAAAGGAAGATCTAAAGATCCACTCTTTGTCCTCAATATTCTGTCTAATATCTGGAAGAAAAGGAGGATCTCTTTATCAGCATGTAACAATGATGAAAACCCATAGGAACTGAAATAATAGAAATAATTTCAAAGAAAGAAAATCTGTTATAGTGGAAAGAACTAAAATTTGGGAAAGAACCTTTCTGATTATGAGCCTTTGAACATTATATATTCGTGGTATTTTCCTGAGAATCAGCCAACCTTCATTCTCTCCCTCTGTTCTCCCATTTCCCTTCCCTCCCTCCCTTCCCTCCTTCCTATCTTTCTTCCTTCTGTAAACACTCAATGAACTATACCTTATGCACTGGTGATACAAAATCTTGAACATCAGATTCCTCTTCTGTAATTTGCATTGAATAAATATCCTAATATGTTCTTATAGAGATTAAATTAAAGGGAAAAATTCTGTTTATCATGCCAAGTACAGTCAATGTTATTGGCTCAATTTTTCAACAAATATTAATTTCCTTCCCACTCACTAACTGCAGCAAATTATGCAGGGCTTTACTTTGCCAAGAAAAATTATCTAGGCAATTGTTCTTTGCTCTGTGCCACCCAGAAGTCAAGGAGTTGTTGTAGTAGCCAGAAAATATCAAAACTTTGGGGGGGAAAAGAGCCCATTCCTGTTTAACCCTTAAAACCCAAGTTATTTAAAAGCCATGAGTATGATCTTCCAGAAATAACAGAGCTTTAGAAGTGTGGTTAAGCATCAACTCTATTGTTTTATGCCTATTCGGTTTTATTCTGTTCATTTGTATTGCTAGTATCACTCATGTTGGGTTTAGCAATGATTCTTAGAAGGGTTTCTATATCTTACATTTGCAGAACATCAATATTTTAAGGCACCTAGCTGTACATACTAAAACACAGGCCACCAGGCATGACTAACATGACACTTTCATCAAACTTGCTGCCAGCAGGTTTGCCAACCCAAAATTTCCTTACTGTTTTGCCAACCCAAAATTTCCTTACTGTTCTCTACATGATAGAATTTTATTTCCCACATATCAGAAATATTTTTCCCTAATATTTTCCAGAAGGCAGACAAAAGCAATCTAAAATAAATACCTAAATAGATTCAAGACAATACATTTATCAAGACAATGTATGAGAACCTATATCTTAAGTGAGACCAATCAATATGCTCATTAGACAAAAATATCAACTTGATTCTTCATAGTTTGGATTCCAGTATGTTCTTCTCCGTGGAAACAAATTGTTTATCCTGTGGAAAAATGAGTTTAAAGAAATTGTTCTCAATGGTTGCTTAATTTAAATGTTTCCCAGTGGTATGCACCCCATTTTCTTTGTACTCACAGTAGTCATTATTACTAAACAAATTTTTTCGTGGAAAATAGGTATGATAATCTGAATTTCCTTAACTTTGTTTTCAAATTCTTTCCTCTTTTTTCTAAATGGGTGCTTGATGTTGAAAATCAGGTAGTCAAGATGAATTAAGTATCTGAGAAACACTAGGTATAATACCAAAGATTTCTCAAAATATGGTTTTATAACACAACTCCAACTGCTAGCTAGTGTGTTTTAATATACAGGACTAATGGTTACTCATCTTAAACATACCAGGACGCCATTGGCTCCGGCAAGGGTATTCAGTTTCCTCTTTTTCTTCTCAGGAGTTTCAGAATGACTGAGCAATTCTGTAGGACACTGTTCAAAGAGACACAGGTGGGAGCTGCTCCCTGGGTTTGCAGACTCACTAATTTCACCCTAGGTAGCATTACTTTTTCTTCTCAAGAGTGTGACTGCAATGGTTTTGTTATGCTGAAAGTTCTCTGAGACACTTGAAAGTGGAAATAGTTCTAGGTTTATGTTGCAACATGAGCCTGCTGTGAGAATTATTCTTTTCTAGTCCCCAATAACCAATGTAAGCAAGATAGCAGATACTAGAGTATTCCCTTTACGGTAGAGTACATATCTTACTTCCTTTCTATGACAGTGCACTCAATTATTCTTTAAATGCATACTGCCCTGGCAGGTGGTGATTTTGCCTATTTTACAAATTTAATCTTCTAGACAATAGTCAGTCATTGGAGAACACCAATCTAAATCTGTTCAATATCTCCCCAAAAGACCAATAATTCATACAATGGTTCTGTGATTTTATGGTGAGCCTTGTATGTTAATGTTATTTTTCTAATATAGCTTCTATTTAGTATTTAAATACTCTTTGGACTTATTCTCTATGGAGCACAGGTATGCCAAGATCATCAGTATGGGCATCAAGATGGGCATATCTGAATTATTAGGAGCAGAATTAAAAGATACAGTTTTATTTTAGTGGAGCTGAAAAGAAAACATCAAGGTAGATTTATTAATGCTCTGGTGTTTTCAGTACTCAGCAGGATCTGATCAGAAATCTTCAGGCTAAGAAAAATGTTAGCACTTAGTTACTATTAGTCTAGGCTATGGGGTGAGAATTTTCCTTCCATGTACCCTACTTTTACCCAAGTATTAAAACATTGCACATAATATGATTATTGGCAAATTTTGCCTTGGAGGCTTAAAATTTGCAAGAACTGATGATGAGACCGATTCCCAAAATAAAGCAAGGGTCAGAGAACAAGTTAATGCAGAGGTGAGAATGGAGTTCAGGTCCTTTAACGCCCAGATCAGGCTGTTGTGGTTTGTATAATGCTATATAGAATACCATCTACCTATTCTTTCTGAATCTGCCTGAATTCCTATGGTGATATTTTTCCAAATAGAATAATTTCAATGTGTTATGGTTATTCTTTTCACATCGAAATGTACTCCTGGTTTGCTGGCTTTTTTTCTTTTCTTTTTTTTTTTCTTTCCTTTTCTCTCCTTTTTTCCCCCCTTTCTTTCCTTTCCCTTCCCTCACTTCCTCTCCCCTCCTCTTCCCTGTAATGTAAGATTTTGTTATGTGGTGGCCAATCTCCAAATAATGTGTCTTTGATGGCAGGACACTAAATTCTATCATGCTGAAAATGTTACTTGTGGTTTGAATTATACGCATGAAATTTCTTCATCACAGCCATTTCTTGAGCTAAAAACAGTACTATAAATGAGACACAAAATAAAAGAACATAATAAAATATTAAAGGTACTAAATACATCCTGGAGAATTACCGTTTTTGCCACTGAATTGCCTGTGTTATTATACTTAGTTTGAAGGTAAAAGACGTGAAAAGACCCGTATATTTGAATGACCTAATACATGAAACACGGTCCAAAAATTTGTTTGAATTTCCATGCTTAATTAGACCAGAACTATATAGGATTAAGAAGATATACAAGCATTTCCCTCTTTCCAATAATAATAATAATGAAAAACAAACAAACAAAAAGATTTGCAGACATAGCAGATTGCTTGATCATGATAAAGCTGTTCAACCCAATCCAGATGTGCTCTTATATTTTGTGGTAAAGTTCTGAAATCCCCAACTGCATAAACAATTTCCAACCAAAAGACTAAAGAAATTGTCCATATGTCCACTTCTAACCATCTATCAGGTGCCTGCATAGTGATAAGCATTTTTATGATCCATAATGAAGTACAAAGTGAACAACAAATAGGGGGATAAAGAAAAGCAAAGTTTGCGTATCTTTGCCAAGTATTTAAGGACCAGATTAAAAACAAAAGCAAAAGAACCAAAAGCAAAGGGAAACTCATAGTCCTAAAATGTGCACAGGACAGTGCGATAAAAGGATGAACATTCTCCAGAGGTCGGACTCTGGGCAAAGCTGTGGAGAGCTCGAGTAGCGACTGAAGTCAGCAAACATGGTTTCAAACTGTTGCTCTTTAGCAGTTTTATGACCTTGACCAGACGTTATCTCTCTGAATCTTTCTTCTTAGCCCATTGTTAATACTAGCACACGGGATTGTTATAGGGATAAAGAATACAGACATTCTGGCAGAGTCACCATAGGACATGCATTTTTTTTAAAGCCACCCCTCCACATATCCCACTAAAATGACAGTAAATGGGGAGGATAGTCTAAATTAATAAGGGCAAAAATGAAAGAAATAAGATACCCAAGACAAGACACATGGTAATTGCCTTATCAAGGTTGAGAAGGCTGAAATGTATGTATCTGCAGGAGCAAAATAACAGGAGTAAGCTGACTTGTGTCATGGAAATCGGGGGCTAGTAGTACCTCTCAAGGTGACCATGTGAGGTGAGACCACACACAAGGAGTTTAATGCATGGACATTTAAACCACCTGATCCCAAAGATCAGCTGGCATAGTTTTCTTCCTCTGCCCATCTTCTAGGCCTGCAGACAGAGGTTTCCTCTCTCTCTTTATGTTTACCTAAGAAGCATTGAGTTCAAGGATGCCAGGCAAACTGACAGTGGGTATTTGGTCTTACTGAATACAAAGAAGATAAAGTAAAATCTATATTCTGAAGGTTTATTGCCCCTTAACCCTTTTACCAAAACTGTCCAGAATGCTGAGAGCAGGCTCCTAAGCCTAGGAGAAACTAACTGCTCTAAGAGGAAAAGACCTAAACTTACTGATAGGACAGGTGCTCACCTCATTTCCATTTCAGCAAAACCAAAATATACCTAACGTTTCCACTCAGTTTTTTAGTGGATCATCAGGTTATTTGAAAAATGAATTTAACATGAATGACAGATGCCAAAAAAAAAAAAAGAAGAGACTAAAGCAGTTTAGAGAAACAGAGACCATGCAAGGAAAGGAAATATAAAAGCTTCAAAATGTACAATCACGGCATCAGAGAGTTGAAAGAAGTTATTGTATTCATAAAACAAGGAGGAAATGCTATTATAAAAAGGAATATTCAGAGAATAAAAAGGAACACAGGGAAATTAAAAACATAACAGCAGAAGTTTAAAAATTCAATATAATTGAAACACAAATTCACAGTAATTCAAAACAGTGCTTCTCAGATTTTAATATGCATGCAAATCACTTAGGGAATTTATTAAAATGCAAATTCTAATTCAGTATTTCTGGGGTGGGGCCTGGAGTTGTGCATTTCTAATACTCTCTCAGGTGGTCCTGAGGTTGCCGGCCCTCCGAACAAACTCTCTAGGGTATAGAATAAACAAAGAAATGGGAAATAAAGAAGACAGAGGGTATCTGTCCAAGTGAGGATCCAGGAAAAGAAAGAATAGAGGAATTTGAAAAATTTAAAGACGAAATAAAATTTTCTAGAACATCAGTTTCCAAAATGGAAGGACCACTAAATATCCAGCACAGTAAGTGAGAAATGACACCAAGGCATGTGAAAAAATTCAGAATATAAGATAGGGATAGAAATATAATAAAACTTGCACAAAGCAATCCCGTACAGGTACACTTACACATGCACACATACCATTCATGCAAATTTCAAAAATTAAACTGCCAAATAGCAGACTCTGCAGTCATGTTTGCAAATCTAGAATGCTATCTGCAGTCTGCTTCACAATTCAGTGTACTAGAAGAATGAATATGCATGGTATCCAAATGTTCTGGAGAAAATAATTTAAGTAATTCCCAGGCATTGTTTTCAGGTTGGGTGTGTGCCCTCCGCCCCACCTCCCCACATGAGGACATAAACTTCCTGGACTGTACAAAGTAGGAGATCCCACAAAAGAATGAGGTAAATGGAAATTCTAGATATGGTAATAAAGGTTAAATCAAGGTTGACAACTGTGGAAGAGGTTTAGAGAGTAATCAGTCAGACTGGAGAAGAGAGCACATTGGAGGGAAGTCTCTCGCATTGAAGAGTACCCCTGGAGGAGCCTCAAACCCGGCCACCAGAAGCCCAGGGAGTGAATGAGGAGCCCCTTGGACTCAGTGGTGGAGAAGCATTGCTTGTTCAAGAATAGATGATGGCTCATTAATGATAAGGTAGGACTCATGGCAAATATAGGAGACTGGACATTTCATTAACTAAAATGAGGCTATATTGGAACTAAATGTAACTGGAAGACATTTTAATGTCCAAGACATCCCAGACAAACCGTGAGATCTGCCCTAGCCCTGAAGAGTGAGTTTTGAATAATTTGTGGGAGAAAATTAAAGCTGTTTTCTGATTGCATCTTACAGTTCTTACTTGTTCAATATAAAGACTGCAGTAGAATTTTCACGAGCTACATTTAGGGGAGTATTACAAAAGGCATGGCATTTTGAGGTCATTGGGCAGAACTTAATAGAAGCTTGACTGGGTAAGAGGAAGGAGGTGAGGTGACATTCCATTTGATGACGGAGTTGGGAGCAACTGCTGTCCCTCTCCTTAAAGAAGCTAGATTCCTTTGACCTTTTGTGCTTTTAAAACCATTGAAGTCAAGAAAACAATAGAAAAAGATCGCAGTATGAGAGTCCAAAATGGGCCTCCATCATCAAACTCTGCCCCATGGAAACAACTGATCAAAAGTTTAAAACAAATAAAAACACACTGCAACACTTCTGTACATATTAAGTAGCCAATTGGAGAGTGCAAACTCGCTACTCCAATTTTAAAATAGATTTTAGAGGTAATTTTTCTTAGTGATCTAGCTATAGTTGGTGATAAAGGTAAGTAGGATTTTCTGGGAACCTCGTTAATCTTAAAAGTTGATAATCACCCTCCCACATACACATCTCTTGATGCTATTTTCTATACAAATAGATGAGGGCTCCAGTGTAGGGCTGTGTGAGAGATGTTTATAGCAACATACAGAATGAATTGGAACTTTCCCAGAAGCTACAGAGGAAGTAAAATTATTTGAAGAGTTCTTCATTAATTTATTCACTCAATGAAAATATACCGAGTATCTACTCAATTCAAATACCCTGCTAGAAATTAGCAGTACAAGAAAACATATACTAAAAAAAACACTTTTATTTCAGAATAAAAAGTTAAAAGCAAACAAACAAAAAAACCCCATAGGATTGTACAACACAAACAGGGAACTTTAATGTAAACCATGGACTATAGTTAATAATACAATTATAATACTGTTCTCTCATCAATTGCAACAAATGTACCACACTAAAGTGAGGTGTTAATAATGGGGAAGGAATATGTGAACTTTGTGTTTCTGCATGACTTTTCTGTAAATCTATAACTTCTCTAATTAAAAAAAGACTTTTATAAGTCTTATAGACTCCTGTCATTTTATTTTTTTATATTAAAAGAAACAATATAAATTTATGTTGAAATATAGAAGATTATAAAGGATAAGTAATTATAAACCACATAATGGAGGAAATAAAATAAAATCTGATGCATAATTACATAGTTACTACATTTAGATATTTACATTAGGCATATGGGAATTTTTACAGTGAGATTCTACTTGATAGGAATCCATTCTGTACCCTGCTCCTATATTTCTAGAAGTTTCCTCTACATATTTATTTACATTGCAGTAAAAACAAATATAAAGGCAAATGCCAAGAAAAAACCAAACGCTTAAAATAAAAAATGGTGGGAAGCAGATGTGGCTCAAGTGATAGAGATTCTGCCTACCACATGGGAGGACCTGGATTTGATACCTGGGGCCTCCTGGTGAAAAAGAAGAAAAGAAAGCGTAGCCACATGGCAAACCAGTGCCCATGCAAGTGCCCGCATGGTGAGCCAGTGTCCCGCACAAGTGAGTGACGCAGAAAGAAGATGATGCATCAAAAAAGAGACAAGGGGGCGTCAAGGTGAAGCACAGCAGAGACCAGGAACTAAGGTATTGCGACTGACAGGGAACTTCTCTGGGTATCAGAGGTCTCCAGGATCATTCCCAGTGAATCCTAGAGGAGAGAAAATGAGAAGAGAAGACAACACAGACAGCAAAAACAGCAGGGTGGGAAGAGGGGAAGGGGGGAACATAAATAAATAAATAAATCTTAAAAAAATAATTATAATGATAAGCAATGGCTATGAAGGACTTTATGAAGTTATATCTACTTCTGGCCCCTGCTTCCTTAGAGGTCTACTTCTTTTCTTACCCAATTTCCCTTCCATACTCAAGGTCAATTAGTAAAGCTGAAGCAAAACCTGCAGGGCACCTTGTTTTCCTTGCTTTGGGGATGCTAGACTGAGAAAGTGGCCCCACCAGTTTCAACTGAGTCGTCCTCTGGCATTCAATATTCTTCTTGGTAAGAAAGTTTTGCCCTATGGCGGATGTAGACATTTAAAAATAAGTGTGGGGATTATATAAATCTAAATGAGGCCTTACGAAAAACTTCTAAAATATCTTTCTAGTAGATCCTGAGGAAAAGATATATAAAAATCTCTTTATCCTGCCTACAGTCAGAAAGATTTCCCCAGGGCTTTCCATGGCCCTCGTTTATACCTTGATGATCACTGTTCTCTATATCTGAATTGGTCTTTGGATATGTGTTCCTGCCTCCTCATTTTCATTGATTAAATCCTAGTACAAACTGCCCCCTCACCTGGATTACAGCAATCGCTTCCTAAGTGGCCTCCCACCTCTGGTCTTTCTATCTTTGCCTCATGTCTTATGTACGTCCAGTGAGTCTCTAAGTACTCCCAGAGAAAATTCCTGAAGAATAGTTCCATTTACCCATAGCAGCTTTCATTTTGATTCAAGCGAGTAATCTAGCAACTGGAAAATATGTCCAGAAAGATAAAACCAAAGTCTTATCATGTCTTTCCCCTGCTGAAAGCATGGTCTACTGAATTAAACATTATGTCCTAAGGCTTCTTTCAAAACTCAGGCTCGAGCTACGCACTATGTCTAATTTCCCACCACTCTTTTAACCTTATCCTCTGTTGGAACTCCTAGAACTTACTCAGTAGGTACCAAACACACTGAACACTGCTCACCAATCCTCGAGGCCTTTTCTCTGCTTAATATTTCCTTAACCCTGCTGTGGCCAGTTGTAGTTCCTAAAGATGGCCTCAGCATCCTACACACTGTTCCGCAATGTGATCTTACAACCCCTCCATCATGAGCTGGAGTCTAGTTCACCACTGGAACTTTGGCAGATTTTTACAGCTTTAGCAAAGAGACTACGTGGAAATGACTCTCTACCTGTTCTAGCCATGGGTCTTAACTGGCCTGGCAGTTTCTGCTTCCTGCCTTTAGGTGGCCAGTCTCTATGTAAAAAAGTGCCATTATCCTGGAGAGAGAAGGAGGCCAGGAACACTGGGGAACTAGGCATGAGGGGGAAGAAGCCACCTTAGAAGTGGTTCCTGCAGCCCCAGGCAGCCAGCAGAAGCCCTGTGTGAGCAGAAAACCACCCAGTTGAGCCCTTTCTGAACTCCTGACCCACAAAGTTATGGGAAAAATTGCTGCCAATCAATATACTCTGAGTTCTTTATATTTTTTTGTCTCATTGTATTTGTATCTTTCATGAAAATCTTTTTTAAAAAATATGCTTAACATTTTTTGAGCTATTAGGGAAATGCAAATCAAAACTACAATGAGATACCATCTTACACCCATTAGACTGGCGACTATTGAAAAAGAAGACTACAAGTGTTAGAGAAGATGTGGAGGGATGGGAATCCTCATCCACTGCTGCTGGAAATGCAGAAGTATCCAGCCATTCTGGAGGACTGTTTGACAATTCCTCAAAAACCTAGCTATAGATTTGCCATATGACCCAGCAATTCCACTGCTGGATATATACCCAGAAGAACTCAAAACAAGGACACAAACTGATATATGCACACCAATGTTCATAGCAGCATTATTCATTATTGCCAAAGGTTGAAATCAACCCAAATGCCCATCAACAGATGAATGGATAAACAAAATGTGGTATATACATACAATGGAATACTACTGAGTTGTAAGAAGGAATACATATGGGATAACATGGATAAATCTTGAGGACCTTATGTTGAGTGAAGAAAGCCAGGCATTGAAGGACAAGTACTATATGAGCTCTCTGATATGAATTAAGAAAATCAAGATGTCTCAGAGAGCTAGTGACTGGATGATAGGTTTACAGGAAATAAGGGAGGAGAGGAAGGTTGTGAGCTCAAACCCACATGGACAAAATTTATGATGCAGTGGAGGTAAGTAGTTGTGCAGTTAAGAGAAAAGATGAGGCCATAGGGATACTATTAGGTGGGGCTTTGCAGGCTTGAGGGTGCTAAGGTTGGGAGGATGGGTCACATGGTCCATGGAGTCGGGGGGACAGTTTTGGGGGGAGTAGGTGAACATGGGAGATTTCCAGGTACATGTTGCAATCTATAATGTTGAGAAAACTCTTTAGAAACTATAATAAGGAAAGGTTAATTGTGTAAGGTGTTTGATGGTGGGGCGTCTGACACAGGGTCCACCTGGGGCAGGCTTCTAGGGAGTGTGTGAGTGCTCATCTTGTCATAGTGTGCTATGTCATTGAGTGGAAACACATACAATGAGTGGGAAGGTGTTGTACCCCCATCCTGGGGAGGCCTGATGTTCTCAAACAGAGGGAAGGGTGTTCCTCAAGAACATGGGTGGCTCCCATTTGAGGAGGACATTCTAGTTTGTCAAGCCCTCAGCATTGTTGCAAGTGTCTATGAATCTTGTCCTTCAAGCAGTGAAGCTTGTTTATCACAGAGAGCCCTGAGGGGAGGGGGAAAGAGGAATAGAACAGATGAAAGAGGGTATAACTGGGGGGAAATGGAAGTGTTCCAAAAGATCATGCAATGATAGATATGGCCATGTTAAATTTCACCAAAAATTTATAAAAATGTATAGTCTAAAAGGTAAACCATAATGTAAACCATAATGTAACTAAAATTTTGAAAAAGTATTTAGTCTGAAATACAAACCATAATGTAAACCAAAGTGGAACCATAATAAGTAGCTATGTTTCAATATCTGTACATTAGCTGTAGCAAATATAACATTCACATGTAAAAAGTTCATTGCTGGGGAAGTGGGAAAAGGGTTTGATGTTGGATATATGGGAGTCTCCTATATTGTGTATGTGTCTTTACTGTGATCTAAAACTTTCTTGAAGCCAAAATTAAAAATTAAAAAAAAATAGGATGTAGACACTGAGGAAGGAATGGAAGAGATTGCCTTGCCACTGTATATACAGGGCAACACCTATTACAGTGTTGAAAGGAAAAACATCAAAAACAAAGTTTTAGGATATTTTTCATTTTTTAATACCCCACTTTATTTTTAACTTTATTCAAGTTTTTCTAAATTAGTATATATTCTATTTCTAATCTTTAAACCTATCATTGCTATTTCATTTTCCTACTAATTGAATTTGGCAATATATTAGGCTTCATTTTTTAAGAAGTTTTGGATCACAGAGAGGTTCAACTATGGTAGGGGAGGAGCACTGGTGTGGGGTATCATTAATGGTTGGGAGGAAGCTCTCCAGGGCATATATATAGGCTATATAAAAATGTTTGGATATTCGTTGGGTGTTGGCATAGTAGGTAGAGTTACACACAACAACTGAAGAACTGCTGAGTTCCTAGCCAGGGGAGCTCTGTCACATTCCCCAATGAAACAACAACAATTCCCCAAGTGCAAGGGCACAGACAAACAAAGAAGGATGGTCCAATGATGAGTCCTTGATACTGATGAGTGTGCTTATGAGCCTGTGAGCTTGAAATTCCAACTAGGCCTAAAGCTGCAGGGTGCCTAAGAGTTACCTCCTGAGAGCCTCCATGTTGCTTAAATGTGGCCACTCTCTAAGCCAAACTCAGCATGTAAATGAATTACCTTTCCCCCAGTGCAAGACATGACTCCTGGGGATGAGCCTCCTTGGCGCCGAGGGATTAATACCATTCACCAGCTGTTGATGCAACTATAAAAAGATTTTGAATAAAAGGGGGAAATGGTAAAGACAAATGAGTTTATAGGGCTAAGAGATTTCAAAATGAGTAGGGAGGTCATCAGAGTGGTTGCACTTATGCACTTCTCAGCAGGATCCCCGGGACAGATAAAGTAGATACAATCCTAGGTAGTGGTGCTCCTGAGGGCTACAGAGACACACAGGTTCTATGGTCATGGCAGATGGCTCTGGAGTTCAGGGCCTTGTCAATGGGCCCAACTTTGGAGTTTGTGTTCCTGAGTGTGATGGAGTTGGACTCAGATGTGTCCTTTCTACACATGCCTCTTGTGTCACTTTTACTGAACCTGTGGTTGGCACTGGGGTTGGTGTATACACCAGAGACTTGAATCTCTGGACTGTCCATGTGCCAGCTGGGATCTGAGCCTCAGCAGGGTTGCAACACCTACTCTCTGGTGCATTGGACTTGCCCAGGTCAGCTAACAGGGAGCTGAAGATGGTCAACCACCACACCAGGGAACCAAGAGTGTCTACAACTGCAAGCAGGAGAATTGCATCCATCACCCATGTGGGATCTAAGTCCCCTCTTGATTTAGAGGCAGAGTGTACATCACTATCCCAGGGTCCACAGGATGGAGGAATAAAATATGGATTAGAGTGGATGTACTGGTATTCTACTGTAGAACTAGTGTGACTTTAACAATGGAAGAAATTGTGTCATTGTTGTGGAGACAATGGCCATGGGAGTTACTGAGGGCAGGGAGAGGGAAGAAGAAAAGTGATGTGGGGGCATTTCTGGGACTTGGGGTTGTCCTGAATGATATTGCAGGGACAGATGTAGGACATTATATATCCAGCCATAGCACATTGAATCGACTGGGGGAGAGTGTAAACCACAATGTAAACTATAATCCATGCAGTGTGGTGGTGCTCCAAAATGTGTTCATCAAATGCAATGAATGTGCCACAATGATGAAAGAGGTTGTTGATGTGGGAGGAGGGGGGTTGGGGTGGGGGGTATATGGGAACCTCATATTTTTTAATGCAGCATTTTTGTGATCTATGTATCTTTTAAAAAAAAAGACAATTAAATACAAATTTAAAAATTAAAAAAAAATAAAAGCTCACAGTTCACTGGCTAAATGCAAAAAGTTATATATTGGTTCTTTTTCTTTTTTTCTTCTTTATTTTATGGTATCTTTAGCCACCAATTATTTGAAACACAAGCTATTTTTCCAATATCTGTGTGTAATGTGAAATAATATTATCTGTTACTAGAACATGACTAATGAATAAAATCAATTTAACTCAAGCAAAAAGCTTGTATTGATTATACTTCTACAGCACTAAATTCACATACACTGCTAAGTTATCACCAAGTGTAATGACACATGCTTCCTTTAAGAATTTCTTTAATTATGTTAAATATAACATGCCATATTTTCATCTCAGTTTCATTTTTAGCATCAAAATGTTCGCATGGTTTCAAAGACCTACTTCTGCATTTTCACTCTGCCTGAAAGCATTTGTGGATCTTATTCTATGCAGCTGTTGCTAATTAATTAAAATCTGCAGTGGAACTATCTTTTCTTTCCCCCAAATGGTGGTGTTTTGATCATGCCATTCTCTATAGCATGAAATGAATGAGTATTTATAGACCTATTATTATTGTCCTTTTCTGTAGTATTACCTTATTTAAAGGCTGTTTACATTTCCAGGTATACAAAATCAAACCAATTTTCAAAAAAAATATTTTTGGAACATCAATTTATTTATTTGCTGAAAAAACAATAATTTATTTGGTATATTTTAAGTGTACACCGAGCTAGAGTAAAGATATATTAAATATAGAGATGGACTCCATTAATACTTATAAACACCCATATATTTATTTTTTGAGTGTGTGTGTGCTTTACTTTTTTGTCTTTTCATTTTTTTTATTTTTTAAAAGATACTTAGATTACATAAATGTTACAGAGCATATATAGGGGATTCCCATAAGCCCTGCTCCCCACACTTCCCACATTTTACCACATTCCCAATATCTTTTATTAGTGTGGTACACACCTGTATCCTTTACTGTAATAAACTTTAACCATGAGTGTAACATTATGTTGAGCTGTGTGAGTTCTTCCAGCAAGTAACAAAACTAGTGTGTGGGACTACCAAAACAGCAATAAAGGTTGTTTTTTCTTTCCATAAATGCATTTTTAATGTTTTTATTTTAATTCCATGTAATCCCATGTGACTTGATACTTTTAATATCTTAAGACATTAAAATTCTAAGCATATTGAAGGTATTTTTCTTTTTGCGCTACTATTAAGATGTCAGTTTTTATGTTGCTACCATTTTCATCTTTTTAAAATTGGCTTATTCATTCCCCAAGTGAATCAAACTTTCATATCCTATAACATACTTGTTTATAATGCATAAAAGGACTTTTGTATAGGCATGTGTCATCAAAGATATTCTGAGTCTATTAAAACCTGTAGAAAAAAGATTCATTAGCATTTTAATGGACTATCATACTTTACACCTCTTCCCAAGATACGTCTAGTAGGAACGTGATGGGCTTCGACTCCCCTTGCCCTGCCTATTTCCAGCTGCTCATGTGGACACATAATATAGGAGAAATATCCCCTACTTCATAAAGTTGTTTTGAAGATTAAATCAGAGCATGTATAAACACTACCCAAAGTACAACTCTCATGGAGACTATCAAAAGTGTGCATAAACATTTGTAAATATAAAAAGCCCTAAATGATTTTTCCTGTTGCTATTGTAAATTGAATTTTTGAAATTTTACTTTCTAATTGTTTGTTTCATTATACCAATAAACAGTTGATTTTCATAGATTAACCTTGTGTGCTACATGACTTTGATAAATCGACTTACTAGTTGTTGTAGACATTTTTAAATGACTTAGGAGGTTTTTTACATAAACAAACCTTGAGTACAATACTGAACAGAAGTAGTGAAAATGGAGATTCTTGGCTTGTTCCTGATCTTAGTGGAAAAGAATTCAATATTTCATTATTAAATATAATGATAGATCTTTCACAAATGCTCTATCAGTTTGAAGATGTTCCCATCTATTCCTAGTTTCTGCAGCATTCTTTACATGAATGAGTATTGAATTTGTCAGTGGCTTTTAAAAAATATGTGTGTGTGTGTGTATATATATATTTAAAGATACTTAGATTATATAAATGTTACATAAAAATATAGGGGATTCCCATATGCCCCACTCCCTACATCTCCCGCATTTTCCCACATTAACAACATCCTTCATTAGTGGAGTACATTTGTTACAATTGATGAAAACATTTTGGAGCAGTGCCACTAAGCGTGGATTATAGTTTACATTGTAGTTTACACCCTCTCCCACCCAATTCTGTAGATTATGGCAAGATATATAATGGCCTCTATCTGTCATTGTGATATCATTCAGGACAATTCCCAAATCTCAAAAATGTCCCCATATTATACCTATTTTTTCCTTTCCCTGCCCTCAGAACCTTCGGTGGCCTCTGCCTCCACATCAATGATATAATTTCTTCCATTGCTAGAATCACAATAAGTCTGTAGTAGAATACCAGTAAGTGTATTTTAGTCCATAGTTCATTCCTCAATCCTGAGGATTCTTGGATAGTGGTGCCCACTGCACCTCTAATGGATTGGAGAATTCAATCCCCTAGGACAGATGGATGGGACCCTCTTGCTTACCACTGTAGACTCTCTTGGTTCCTTCGGATGATCATTGTCCATAATCACCTCCTTGTTAGTCGTCCTGGGTGAGTGCAATGAACGAAAGAATAGATGTTGCAAATCTGTTGAGATTCAGGACCCAGCTGGCATAAGGACAGCCCAGAGATTTTAGTCTCTTGGCCATACACCTATCAACCCTAGTACTAATTATACATTCAAATAGAAGGGTCAGAAGAGCCATGTTTAGGGAAGCCACAACTGAGTCCATCTCTGTTACATGGGAGAGCGTAAATTCCAAAGTAGGTTCCTCTGGCAAAGCCTCAAACTATTTGTGTAAATGTATCAATATAATCATGTAGCTTTCCTTCTTTATTCTGTAAATAAGGTGAATTACATTTATTTTTAAATGTTATAACATCTTTTCATTCTTTAGATAAAACCTACCGGGGATGATGTGTTATCCTTTTTACATACTTTTGCTTAAATCTACATGAATCCTTTTTATAAGATAGAATTACCATAGAAGTACATTTATTTGCAGGTGGTTATTTGTTGATTCCAAACCTTGAAGTGGCATCTATGATTATTCCTCATGTAGTGCCTTAGCAGTTTGTTTATTTTCTTGTCTCTTTCTACTAAAAGCCCACTGACTGTGTTTTTGGCTAGGGCATGAGTTTGTTTTTATCAAGCAACCTAAGAACATCCTTTCAAATATGCTGGATATTTATTTTGAAATTTTTGGTGCTAACACTAAGTTATTAAATCCATTGCAAGCACAGTTGCAGGACAGATTACAAGCTTTGAGTTTATAAAGTTATCCATGGCAGAATAATATCTTCTGGTAATGCAGGTCATGAAGGTGGTGGTTGGCTTTTCCACTGAGATTACAGCTTATTGTGTATTCCACATTATATATTAAAAAGCAAACATATTATTCCTTGTCACAGATGAAAAAAGATTATGTATTGACTTCATATCCACACATTAATTAGCTTATATGGCAGGTTTCCTATACTAGCAGGAAAGCCAATATCCTTAACTAATTGAGGAAAAATAAAGACATAATGGAAAACAGTATTTTTTGTTAAAGATATAAGATTATTCTTTGGTGATCAAAAAAAATAAGCTTTTCTTAAGGTTCACAATTAACCAAAATAAAATGGGCTATTCAGAAAACATGTATTGAGCATATACTATGTGCAAGCACTGGACTCAGACCTCTAAACGAATAAAAAATAGAAGAGACTTAAGGAACAATAAATGTGTTCTTTACATACTTACACTAAATTAGAATTTTCAAAGGATTAAAGCATGACTCATGAATATATAAAATGCAAACGTAAAAATATTTATTAATTAATGAAGAAAACAGTACGATGTATTAACTGGTTCAAAGAACATTTAAGAGGTGATTATATAGAGATAATATTAGTTTACTATCTCTGGGTTACATATAAAACCAAAATGGCCTTAAAACTTTTGGGTCATTTGTCACAACAGTGAAAAATTATTACACCTTCCAAGCAAACATCTATAATTTAAAATTTAACTTTCTTAAGACCTTTGATAAATACTGAATTTTAACAGGAACTTTCACATAAATAATGCTTTTGACTCTTATATGACAATGAAAAAAATTCTCATTTTTCCTCATTTTCAAGGTTTAGATAATTTTTCTGACTTCGATAAATATAATGCATTCCTATTATACATACCAGTGTTAAAGCCTAAAAAGGCATTTAAAGTGAAGTTTTATTTAATGTTCAGAAGATGGAAATGTGTTTAGAGTTGGCCTTTATGGATAGTAGATAGTAGGATAACAATTGGCAGGGATGGGGATTAAACGATGGAGAAGAGATCAGAAAAAGGAAATAATGAAGGCACCAAAGACCGGAAGCATGGCTACACATTTAACAATAACAAGGGCTCAGTTTTGTTTATAGTAAAGAAAACCTGGAAGATAATAACATACGGTAAGGCTAAGAAGAATGGCTTGTGCCAAATGGGAATTTTCACTTTCGTTGGTAGGTAATATCAATTCCTGAAGGTTAGAACCTAGATAAGACTGAATCAGATCTACTCTTTAGAAGAGTTAACTAGAAATAGTGTGTTTTCTAGGAATTACAAGTAAAATCAGGAACTCTTATTTCAATCACAGGCTTATTGAGATAATCTCACCAAGCAAAGGCTCACTGCCCTCTGTGTGCAGGAGCCATTATTATGACATTGGGATTTTGAGAGAAGAAAGAGTTTTATTGCAAGGTGCACCATCAAGGAGACAAGACACAACTCGAATCTGTCTTCCCAATCCAAGAAATAAGGGAGACTTATAAGATCAAAACAGAGGTAGGGACAGTGGTGGGGACTCACGTAAAGGATGGAAACAAAGGGAGGGTGGCATATGCTGGTTGGTTGTTTATAGGATTGTCTATATATGGTAGAAATATGCTGGTTGGCTGCATCTTATCTTCCTTTTGAGGGACAACTTCACATTTTATTTACTTAACATGACTCCTCACCCCTGTAATCTCAGTTCTGAGGAAAGTGATTTTTGTTCCTAGAGTGTCGGGTCATTCAATGGGCAAGGGCACCATGTCTGTGACTGTGCACACTCCCTTGGCGGCTGAGTTTGACCAGGTCTAATTCTGACTGCCTGTAAGAAAAGCTCAGGAAACCATCTTAGTAATGGGAAAGGAAGGAATTCTGATAGGCAGGTTTTGGTATGAATCTGCATTTTTAGTTAGGACTCCTGGCTATCTGCCTGTGGTTTCAACGGCATGCATCCGTCCACCGAATGTGAACTGGGTCTCTCTTAATTCAGGTCAGACAGTGAGGATACAGTAATAAACATAAACATGCTTAGCCTCGGAACACCTCCATACTGTGTCGGGTAGACATTATACTACTGTCAAGGACAACATTGAGTCTGAGACAAAATTAACACAGGCTGTTCATTCATAAACTTGTAGCCGTCACATTTGTTTCAACATGGGTTCAAAGGTGTTAGAAAGGAGAGTAGGTTTTAGGAAGTAAAAAGAGAAAATAACTGAAATAGTCTCTGATCTGTAAGCATTCGATTAAAGTGGGATATGCAAACAGAAAAGCTTTTCTTGTTGGACCTTTGGCAGTCCCTGACTGGCTACAAAGGCAAATGAGGAATTTGTTCAACATTAGGGACAGAGGGTTAAGAGGCGAATCTTTTCATGGAACAAGTGAGGTTGATGTGATTTTTGCAGATAAAGTGTTGCAATATCCTAAATGGGGGTGGAGTTGGGAGATTCCCTTAGTTGGCACCTTCCTACTACGATATATTAAGTTCTAAGACCCTAGTAGTTATATATAGAGAAATCTGAATTTACAGACAACACAAATTTGGTATTGATCAGCATTATAAAAGGACAAAACTACAAAAATGGCCACCCCTGCAATATCTAAAGACTAGAAAATTTTTCTGCATTAAATACTGTTTGTGTATGTAGTTATATATGCATGTTTATTCAAAAATACAGAAAATAAAGACAACACAGCTGCAAACTGGCAGTCTATGACCTGAAGCTTTGTTTTATTTATTTGTACAGGCTGAAAATTGAATTTTCATGTCATTAGCAAGACATGCATATCCAGTTTGCCAGAGCCTCTTCTATTCTTCTATTCTATGTTCTTACACCAATGTGTTTCACATATCCATGATATCAGCTAATCTGGGAACACTTTTTTAAAAGTAGCACTCTTTAACAATAGCAATTTCTGTGCTGTGATTCTAAGCCTCTAATTTCAGGGAATCACTTTGAAAGCTTTCCAAATGCATATTTTTGAGGCCCCTATTCAGAGTTACTGATTCTCAAGAGCTGGAATTCAGAAACTCTTCCCAGGTTATCCTTCGGCAGGTCATTCCTGACCACTCCTCCAGAAACACCACCTAAGGCTAAGGAATCACAGTGGAATAATCTTACTTAATGTTTTTTTTTTTAGTTTTGAAGTTACTAAAACAGATAGCATACAATGGGTTGGCTTAAACACTGGGAATTTATTGACTCACATTTTTTAAGGTTAGGAGAAGTCCAAAATAGAGGTGTCACCAAAATGATGCTTTCTCCCATCAGACTGGCATTCTGGGGTCGGCTGCCAGCGATCCAGGTCCATAGCTTTTTATGTTATATGGCAACACATATGGTGGTGGTGTCTTCTCCTTTCTCCTCTGGGTTCCATTGACTTCCGGCTTCCAGTTGCTCCCTTGGCTTCTCTTTGGCTTTCACTTGACAAAGAACTCCAGTAATCTGGATTAAAGTCCATCCTGATTCAACTGGGCCACACTTCAACTGACATAACATCCGAAGAAGTTTCATTAACACCCCCAGTGTGTGGATCAAGACCAAGAACATGGCCACACTGAGTCACACAATTCAATGTCACACAATCCAATCCACCACGGTGACCTCTGGGTCACCCCTTAGGCTATTCATGCTTCCAATATGATTAATAGTTCCTAATTGTGCTTGGAGCCACCTTTATCATTTTGGGAAATAAGAGATATTCCCTGTTTAGAAGAGAATGACTATCATGTCATCAGTAATTCAGAGCTTCATCGATGAGCACCAGAGCCATACAAAATGCACTGCTGTGGTTTGGTCCAAACATACAGTGGTGGTTTGAAACTGAATGTACCCCCAGAAAATCATTTGTAAGTAGGACCTTTTGGTTAGGTTACTTCAGTTACAGCGTGGCCCAGGGTGGGTCTTAATCCTCTTACTGGAGTCTATAAGAGAATGAAATTCAGAAAGAGAAAGAGAAAGCCAGAGGGAGCAAGAGGGTGAAATCAATGAAACTTGGAAGAGAAGGGAGAGACGAGCAGATGTGACCACGGCCATTGCAATGTGGCAGAGGAGCCCAGGATCACTGGCAGCCATTCTTCAGGAAGGAATCATCACCTGATGGTGTCTTGATTTGGATATTTTCTCAGCCTCAAAACTGTAAGCTTAAAAGCTAATAAGTTCCCACTGTTAAAACCAACCCATTTAATGCTATCTGCTTTTGGCAGCCTTGCAAACTAAAACACATATTTTGAATCAGACATCATATTCAAAGAAAATGAAAAGACGATCATTTTAATACTTGATTTATAAACCACAAGGAAGAGTAAAACTAATGAAAGTTGACTGTTAAATTGGAAACGTATTTGTGGCATGCTGCTAATTCAATGCATAAACAAGTGACTAGCTTTTTAAAATTTCTGACTTTTTACAGTAATCAGTGTCTTAGTTAATTTTCTCTTTATAGCACAGACTAGTGCATGGCTATCTTCAACTTCAGTGCTTCAGGCAATAGGTGGCAAAATTACTAACATAATGATGATGATTAAAATATCATTTAAAATTGGTGACACCTACTTGTAATCAGCAGAATTGATAAAGCTCTTTTAGTATAGATATTACAGCAGTGGCTTTAGAATTATCATAACCTGTGTTAGGTAATGTATTAGCCAGCCAAAGGGGTGCTGATGCAAAGTACCAGAAATCTGTTGCTTTTGTAAAGGGTATTTATTTGGGGTAAAAGCTTACAGTTACAAGGCCCTAAAGGGTCCAACTCAAGGTTGCTTTCTTTCCAAAGTCTGTTGCCATGTGTTGAAGCAAGATGGCAAGATATCTGCCTGGTCTCTTGGGTCTTCTCAGCTGCTCAGCTGCTCTGTTCTCTGCAAACTATCAGGCAAATGACTCATCTCTCTTCCAAGGGCTTCAGCTGTTTGAGCCTTCTCCTTTCTGTCACATAGCAGGACCGAAATGACCAAGTTCTCTCCTCTTCCATGTGTTTTATTGACTGAGTGTCTGTTTATATCAACCCACCAAGGGAACGGGGATTCAACGCTGAGTTACATCCTACTGATGTGGTCAAATCAAAACCCAAATCTTAACAAGTAATTTAATCAAAGACATCTCAAGTGAATCTAATAAAATCAAAGGGGCTCACACCCAGAGGAACACACCAGTTTACAAACATAATCTTTCTCTTTTTGGGATTCATAAATAATCTCAAACTGCCACAGGTAACTTTAAAAATATTTAATAAGATAATGTGCTAAAAAAAAAAAAAACCTAGATATTTAAGGAAAAGAGATTATGCTTTAAGTCATTCTTTTAGAAAAAAGTAATTGCATTTTCTTCCAAAGAAGCACATATTTTTTCACTTCTAAATGTATTTTAAAAGTTGAGGAAAAGGCTCTCAATCATTCACCTTTTGCATGTATTCATGGCGGTTATTGATTATAAAACTTAATGAAATAGGGAAATATTTCTGTAAGGCATGTTAAGTCGATGGGAAAATGACAATTATTATTGATTTTATTAGGGCAAAAGCCTGTCATATAATGAAAACATGATGCATTTCCTGTAGGTTGTGATTTTTTGGTCAGCTAAGGTCATTTTCTCTATTCTCTTTTCCCAACACCAACCTTCAATCTCCCTCCAACCCTAGGCACCACAAAGCAAAACAAAAAAATAGTTTTACTCCATTCCTGCTCTCCTCCTTCATGGTCTTCAAACCTCTTAACCGGGTTGTCCCGTTAGACTTCTAAGGCCTTTCTTCCACTACTTCCTCTCTATCCAAATGTAGACAATTCAGTTCTGTTTACTAAATTTCAGTTTCCTTTCCAGACACTTTGTCCTTGGTTTTGTTGGCACTTCTTTCTAGAAGACCCTCATTCATTCTTCATCTAGCCCCTCCTCTTGTATGAGAGCAAATATAAATTTAAAATAATAATAAAGGGTTTCATATTCCTGTTGAACATACTGTTTCATTCTCCCTGTTGAAGACACTTCCTCTTCCCTCCCATGTCTATTTGCATTTACTTTAGAAAATCTGTAACTATAAATTCTTTTTCTCTGTCCTTAAAAAACCTATGTAAATTTAAGATGTAAAGAACTGAAGGAGCCTCTTGCAAATTTCACACCAAAGATGGTTTCCATTTCTTTGTGATGCAAACAAGGAATATATCACCCCATATGTTCCATTTCCTGGGAAGAGATGATCATAATTTCCAGGGGATAGATTTATAGTCCTAAATTATAAATCTACCTCTGAAATATCTTGAGAATGGGTATGTAGTGGACTGTACTCACTTAGCCCCTAGAAAGAGTAAGAATCCTCTTTCTGTCTTTGCAATCTCTGTGCAGAATGCCTGTGATGCATTGTATTCTGCTTTAGTGCTTACTCAATAAAATGTAGCATTGATGTGGAGAAAGTGGTCATGGTAGCAGCTGAGGGTAGGGAGAGGGAAGGAAAGATATGATGTGGGGGCATCTTCAGGACTTGGAATTTTCCTGGGTGGTACTGCAGGGACAGTTACTGGACACTGTATGTCCTGCCATGGCCCACAGGGTGGACTGGGGGAGAGAGTAAACTACAATGTAAACCATTATCCATGTGATGCAGCAGTGCTCCAAAATGCATTCACCAAATGCAATGAATGTGCCACGATAATGAAAGAGGTTGTTGATGTGGGAGGAGTGGGGTGAGGGGGGTGGGGGCTATAGGGGGACCTCATATTTTTTGAATGTAACATTAAAAAAAATAAAGACAAATAAAAAGGCAAAAAAAATAACACAATTGTTTTTCTTTTCCTTCTACCTTTGTGGAAGGGTTTTCTGAGTGGGAAATGATTTTGCTGTTAATTGTATTTCCCCAATACTTGCTGGATGATATTGGCTGATCTTTCAAGATGCAGGTACATGTCACTTCTTCCCACAGTCAGAAATGATCACTTCTTACCATGGCATCACATTTAAATCACCTTTTCAAGCATCCATTCAAAGTGTAATTACTGAATGCCTACTACCTGCTAGGACACAGCCTAGGAGCTGGAACCAGGGCTGAAGAAGGTCAAGTCTCCAACCTCATGGACCACACAGCTCCCACTGGTATTTTTCATAGCAGCTACTATAGTAATCTGAATCTACAATTTCTCCACGTGGACTGTTTTCTCCCTGAAGGTGAGGACAACGCACTAGGCATCTATCTTTGTATCCTTACAGCACGTAGCACAGCACCTGAATGTAATTGACAGATGGACAAAGATGATCTTACAGAGTGAAGAAAACATGCCGTATGTCACTTAAGGACCTTTGAAAGTGTGTTACAGCTCAAAAGTGAGTCCTAGCCCAGACGTCAGTCAGTAGAAACTGGGATTTTGAGAAGAGAAAAAGCTTATTTAGCAATGGCCTTGTTGAGATAGGAGGACTGTCCTCAAATCTGTCTCCCCCACCGGAGAAACAAGGTGTCTGGGTTAGAGCTCAGTGAGTATGATTTTTGCTATTATAATTAGGCAAAGTTTCTCCTGGGTCAACCTTCTTTTAACTGCACCTGTCTTTGCAATTAAAGCAGGTTAAGGCTGGTCTGGCTGGGGCTGTTTAATATAAGAAATTATTTATGGTTACCTATGTGTGTGCAGGGGTGGAATTTTGAGAGTGGGGGTGGGCTATGAAAAACGGATCATGGTCCACTACAAGTGCAGATGGCCCCTAATTTATAGCTTATCATTTTTCTCACTGTTAAGTAAAATAAAATAAGTGCCTGCAGTAGGCATTGCCAGGAAAGGATCCGTTTACTAAGAAGAGCTTTTCCAAAAGACGAGAAGAGCTGACCAGTATGGGCCATGGTTGGTCGACATAGCCTGATGATATAATCTCAGAATCTGTAACAAATGTTCCACCACTGTGTGGTGTGTTGATGAAGGGGGTTGTATGGTAATTCTGCACATGTGCATGATCGTTTTGTAAAATCATAACTTCTGTAATAATAATATATATATAAAAAAAATAGGGTAAGTTTGGGGAAAATCACACCAAATGTAAGATATGGACTATAGTCAGTAGTAATGTTTTGATGTTGCTCTTTCATAATTTGTAATAACAAAAGTTTTGCCACAATGCAAGTTATCTGTAGTGGGGTGATGTATGGGACATCAGTATGATGTTATGCATGTTTGTTTTGTAAATTCATAACTTTTCCTATATACTTATTGTTTATGTATGTTCATGTATGGATGATATACTTCAGTAAAAATTTTTTAAAAATTAAAAACAAAACAAAACCATACTTAACCCCAGCAAATGAAACACACCCTACAGGCTTGCTGATAAATTATCCAGTATAGATAGCTTATCAAAATGGACAGGCATACATACTAATCAATGTATATCTGCTCCCCACTTCGTAAGATCCCACTTACAAAAAATGAGAACTGAATGTCAGCCCACCAGAACAACTGTTCCCTTGCATCTGTATTTCTTTCTTATGAGCTCCCTGTTTTGCTCCCTCAGCCAGTCTCCCCTCTACTTTTGACTGGGAGGCTGCCTAATTCATAAATCACACAATAAAACTTTAAGACCCTAAATTTCATGAGAAGTTTTTCTTGTAACACCCTTGATTAGGCCTCTTCTCTATGTTTAGCCTGAACACAACCTCTGTTATCAAAGGCTCATGAGTTCCTGTAAAACAACTTGAAGATTTTAGAGCATGGAGGAGCAGTTAGAAATATGAGAAGAGGATAGAAGTTGAGGATTAGTGAAGCAGGCTAGTTAAGTGATCAATAAACAGATCTGGAAACTGACAGAAAAACACCCCCATTTAAACACGTGTCCTTCGGTACCCCTGAGATGGCTGCTGGAAGAAACTGCAAGATTCCCCCATTCTGAACGAGATTCCTCCAGAATCCCTGCATATTCTTCAGGGGCCTTGTCATTGGGCCCTCCCAGGAGAATTGATGAGTGGGGTAATCCATCAAAACAGCAAGCAGCTGGGACTCCTCCCCTGTCATTAGCAAAGGCGCAGAATAATTCATGGTTTAAAAGGGAAGTGGAGGGAAGCCGACTTGGCCCAGTGGTCAGGGCATCCATCTACCACATGGGAGGTCCACAGTTCAAACCCCAGGCCTCCTTGACCCGTGTGGAACTGGCCCATGTGCAGTGTTGATGTACACAATAGTGCCATGCCACGCAGGGGTGTCCCCCGCATAGGGGAGCCCCATGCGCAAGGAGTGTGCCCCGTAAGGAGAGCCGCCCAGGGCAAAAGAAAGTGCAGCCTGCCCAGGAATGGCACTGCCCACACACACAAATGGAGAGCTGACACAGCAAGATGATGCAACAAGATGACGCAACAAAAAGAAACACAGATTCCGGTGCCGCTGACAACAACAGAGGCGGACAAAGAAGACGCAGTAAATAGACACAGAGAATAGACAACTGGGGTGGGGGGGGAAGGGGAGAGAAATAAATAAATAAATCTTTAAAAAAAAAAAAAAAAAGGGAAGTGGATCTGTCCCTGTGTCTGTTCCTGCCCTCCGCGCCCTGCTCTCACCATTTCCCCCCTGCCATGATGGCCACGCAAGTAAAACCGGGGCATTTGTAATCTATGATGGGGAATTGTAGCATGTACATCAGCCTTCTTTATCCCTCTTCAGCCCCTTCCTCTCTACCTGGGGCCCATGCTCAGTTATTCTCTCCCATTTCTCTTCTCTCCCTACCTGAATAAATTACTGGCCTAATTAATCTGACTTGCCCTTGAAATTCGTTTCTTGTAGCTTAGCCAAGAACCCAGAAAAAATCTGGCTATAGTAGTAAAGGGAAATAGATCCCCCACCCCAGTCAAAGTGCATTTTCTGAAATACAAATCTGCCACTCCATTCACAGATTTACAACTGTGTATAGATTTAATATTTCCTAAGATAAAATCTAAACAGATAGGCCTTATCAGGATTTGCATAAAAGAGGGTCTGCTGAATATTTCAATTTTATTTTTTTTGTCATGTAAATGTAGTTGTGTTAACAAATCAAAAGCATATTGAAATTGATAGTAAAGTTAGCACTTGAAAGCAAATTGGATATGATCCTAGTTTGGAAGCTCAAGGCAATTTATTTGCTTGCCTAATTGCAAGCTGCCAATACAACCAGTGCAGAACAGCCAGGCTGAGGTTACACAATACATTTAAAGGTGGAGGCTTCCAGAGTTTCTCTTTAAGGAAGCTTCCCAGGAGCCAGTTGTCTTAGCTTCAGTGGAGGTTTTGAAGCTGATGGCAGGAAGCATCACAGTGCAGTGGCGAGTGGCGCAGGTCTTGGCGCTCAGAGTGAGTGTGGCCAATGTCAGCCTTCCTCTACCTGATGCTCGCAGAGGTGGTGTCTGCACTAGGTTTTATAGGAAGTGCCTCTGCCTGGCAGCAAGCCAGATCATATTATATTCTTGCATAAATGTTTGGTTCGCTTGTTTTATAAACACATGTTTTTCCCAACATGTTTACATTCAAATTGTGGTCAACATATTTATAATTTCTTGGATTCAAGATCATTAATATCATTTATATACACAACATTTTTGCTACTCCATTTGTCTAGCTTATTTTTTAATGCTTTCAAGTTGGGAAGTGTGAGTTGTCCAAATTTGTCTCCTTTCCCAAGATGGTTTTGGCTATTCTGAGTCTCTTGCACTTCCTTATGAATTTTATGATCAGCTTGTCAATTTCTACAAAACAAAATGTTGATGGGGGTTGTGTTGAATCTATAAATCAATTTGGTCAGTATTGCCATCTTAACAGTATTAATTCTTATGATCCTTATTTGGTCTTCTTTTATTTCTTTCAATAATGTTTTTTAGATTTGAGCATATAAGCTTTATACCTTTTGTTTTAGTTTCACTATGTTTGCTTAAACAATGTAATAAAATGGGTTCTGTTAAATAATAAAATTTATTTGCCCATGGTTTTGAGGCTAAAAGAAAGTCCAAACCAAGGTGTCATCAAGGCGATGCTTTCTTCCCGAACACTGGTGTTCTGGTGCTGGCAATCCTTGATCCTTGGCTCCTCTGTCACATGGCAATGCATATGGCAGGCTCTCCTGGCCTCGCTGTTCTCTTCTAGGTTCCACGGAATTACAGCTTGTTGCTTCTGTGGCTTTCTCATACTCTGTCTGAATTTCATTCCTCTTATGAGAGATTCAAATAATAGGATTAAGACCCATACTCATTGAGCTGAGCCACTTAACCTAAGTAACTTCATCAAAAAGTCCTTCTTACAATGGGTTCACACTCACAGGAATGGGGTAAATTTAAGAACATGTTTTCTGGGATACTTAGAGTTTGAAACCACCACAACTTTTAGTTAAATTTATCTCAAAGTATATTATTATATTTGATGTGTTCGTAAATGGGATTTTCTTCTTAGTTCCATTTTCACAGTGTTTATTACTAGTGTCTAGAAATAGTTAATTTTATATATTGATGCTAGCCTCTATAACCTTGCTGAACTTGTTTTATTAGTTCTAATAGTTTTATAGTGAATTCCTGATAGTTTCATATATATATCATCAGTCATCTACAAAAAGAGTTAGTTTCACTTGTTCTTTTCCAAAGTGGATGGCTTTTATTTCTCTTCTTTGCTTCATTGCCTTGGCTAGAACCTGTTCTTTCAGAGATTTTGTAGGTTTTCTTGAATAAATATTTTTTTATTTGAATAAATCCATTGGAGAATTTCCAGAGAATTCAAATATTGTTGCTTTTTAAAATACATATTTTTTACCATTATGGTTGTTTCACTGGGGAGTGTATACAGAGATCTCCTCACACCATCATTCTCCAGGCTACATTTTTCAATATCTATTATATATTCATTCATATTTTCCTGAATGTAAACATGAGACTTCTGAATTAAAGCATAATATTATTACTTGCTTCAGTAACCACATCAACTCCACACACCTCATTTCTTCTCACTTCAGGGAGACATGATGAGTGTCAAGTAGATAAACCTGTATACGTAAGGCTTGTACCATAAGAGAGGAGTTCTAAGTTTATGAATCTGGGAGTTTACACAGGATGGCTTGCACAGCAGTCTTCATTCCTGCTTGAGAAAGTGAGAGGAACTTAATCTTCCTAATGACAACAAATTCCACTTACCATAGCATCAAAAATAATAATATGTTTTGAGATAAATTTAAGCTTATACCCTGAAATCTGCAAAAACATTATTGAAATTAAGGATGACCAGATAAATAGAAAGACATTCCATGTTCAAGGATCAGAAGAATTAATACTGTTAAAATGGCAATACTCCCCAAATAGATTAATAGATTCAACACAATCCTTTGTCTCTCCCCCTTTGTAATGCAAATAAATCTCTCTATTGGGGTATTTAAGTCAAAAGTCTGAGTTTAAAATCCCTGTAATACCTCTAAATTTCTGGATTTTACCTGCCTTTGAAACTACAGTACATACCTCCAGGGAGATAAATTATTCCCGAATTTTCTCACTCTCTTATCAATCATCCCTTTAACATCCAACATTAATCATTCAACCCAGGTGCCTGTTTTCTTGATCAGAAAGTTCTAACCATAAAGATATATGAAAATATATTTTTCCAACAACCAGTAACATATGCCTAATCTACCAACTGTTGATGTTATTTAAGGTTAGAAATACACTAGGATGTATTTCTAACCTTAAAAAACGTATTTATCTCTTTTTACTTTTTATTGTACTATCTAATTCCTATCTGGCAGGAACCATAATTTGCTATAATATTAGCATTGCCACTTCATCCACAATGTCACATTATAACAATTATGGCCTTGGGCAATTCACAACCTCTCTCGGTCTTAGTGTTTTCCTCCTGGGAATTAGATGGTTGTCTAGATGATCAAGATTCTTTCTAGCTAAAATTCTACAAATTGTTAAATATAGAAGCAGATCACTTAAAGCAAAGCAAAACAAAACAAAAATTTTCTCTAGTATTTCCAACGTTACTACACCCAAGAAAAAAATGTGAATTCAAGTATCTAATGTACAATTCAATCTTTTGTTATGCATATTATGTATTAATAAGTATCTTATTTAATATTTTAAATTAGATATGTGATAATTTGACTCAAAATAAAACCTCTGGGCAATTTTGGGGTAACTGCCAGCCAACAAACTCCAATTATTTCCCCAAAACTGCTTCTTGTCAGAATAGTAAATGAAGCCATATTTATTTTTTCTTCACTCTTCACCATGGCTGGCTGGAAGAGGGTGGACACTGAACCCAAATGGGCCAAATTATCTCTCTCAAAAATTTGGGACAAGGCTGATATACAATAGTCAATCTTTTCAGCTTGCGTGATCTGACAGGGTCTTGTCCCAGGAGCAGAGGTGTGGCCATCTATTCCATGTTCTTGGTAGAAAGAGAAAATTCATTAACAGGTAATTAGAGGCAACGAACATAAACACATTTGCAAAAAGACGAGGAGAAAAGAGAATATTTGACCATAAAAAATGAGGCAAGTGGGTCTCTTGTTTTCTTACGATTTTTCAGAGCATAATCGTAGTGTCTTATGCAGCCCAATTGATTGCACTTCTTGTCTTTGTTTGCTTAAAGAACCACCGAATTCATTTCTTCCTTGTATAATGTAGTTTGAGTGGGTTTTCTTTCAGTCAGTTCTGCTATCATCCAAACTGTGCATTCCTGAAAACACTGGTCTATGGAAAATGGTGTAATAAAAAATCACAGGGCTTGTGTGAAAGTAAAAGTAGGGGCACGACAGTCAAAAACTTCATGAGTGACACATAAACAAAGGTAGAAACCTTAAAAAAATGGTATTTTTTATTATCCACACTACCTGGTTAAGGAAAACATCAATACTACAATAAATATTAATATTATACTTTGTCAGGGGAGATCCTGACATTTGTCCATAAAAATAGGCAACAGAGGTATTGAAGCATGTGAGTTATTGTGAAATGGTGGAAGAAGGATGTGGTGGATTGAATTATGTAAAAACAAACTAAAACAAATCATGTTCTTAGTCATAACCCATTACTGTGGGTGTGAAACTCTTGTAAATAGGATCTTGTGAAAACTTGCTATTTTTAGTTAAGGTGTGGCCCAACTGAATGAGATCGGACTTTAATTCTGTTACTAGTGGCTTTACAAGGAGAAAACTACATGGAGGAATAATAGCTAGACAACAGTGGAATCTGGAGTGGAAGAGAGGACATCGCCATATGACAAGAAAGTCAAGTAAGGATGGGCAGCCCTCCAGAACTCTACTATCCTGGGAGGACCAAGCCTTCTACCTCTGAAACCCAGAGCCAGTACATTTTCTTGTTAAGCCAACCATTCTGTGGCATTTATCTTAACAGCCTGGAAAACAAAGACAATGGGTTACTAACAAATTTTATCTTTTGCAGTCTTAAAAGCCTGGAGCATGTTTCTCAGCCTCTGAGATACTGCTCCTTCAAAGCATGTATTTAAACTAAGAAACTTTCATTAAAATTGAAAATGTGATCCAATGTATAGTCTTCATCAATTAACTTCTGTATTACTGTTGGAAATTCCTTTGTTAATTTCCTAATTTGCACTCAGGCCTTTGATCAACAGCTGAATGCTTTGGAAATTTTAGTGATGTTTGAAACCACCAAGTCAACCACATTTAAAACAAAAGGAGTCATTTCTATAGGATTTGTCAATTTCTGTTTTGTTTTTAGATATGCTTTCTCTTTGATTGTGAGAAAGGGTGTTTCTGACATTTTTAGTTTTGTTTTCAATGCATAAATTCACCAATTTTCCATTCTATTTTTTTTTTAAGACTTGTGTATTGACTTTGCAGCACTTCAAGTTATTCCAGCCATGGACATTTCTTCTTTATTTTTTTTCACAGCATTCTCTCTGGTGGTCCCCATGTGTATCCCTTTATATCTATTCTGTTTCTTTCAAAATGTTTCATTATTTCAAATTCAATAAAAGCTTTATTCTAGCATGCACTGCTTGATATTTTTGAACCAGGACAACTTAGATAAATTTTAAATATTGAACTTATGTTCACAATCATATACACAAAAATAGCAAAGCACAACCTTTTATGGTAACACATGCAGTAAACAGAGTTGGCTCATAGATATTTGAACTGGGTGTGTGTGTGTCTTCTGTGGATTCCTCTGTGTCACGGTTCAATTGGGTGCTATTTTTTGTGTTTACCTTGTGTCTGTTGAAAATGAAATTGCATTTAAGCAAATGCGAAGTTCACATCATACTCAAATTGTTTCCTAATATATCAGTCACGTTGGAACAAGTTTGTCTTCCAAACAAGCATTATAGCAAAACTGACTACACTGGCAACCCAAAGCACCTTCTTTAAGATTCCTGCTTCTATTGTCTAGGCAAGAGATACCTTGTTACTTAAAATACACATACATTTTCTAAATTCTTAATTATATTTCCATGAAAATGTAAGACTCTGAGAATACAAATTATCTAATTTAAGATTTTCAGGAGAGTCAGAGTATGAAGTGTTAAAATTAGTGATTATCCTGTGGGCAGAAGTATTTTTCTTTTGTGCATAAGAGCCCAGACTTCAGAGACAGGCTTTATTTAGTTAAATCAACATTTTACTGTGTAACTTAGGCAAATTACAATAAATAACTTCTGTTATAATCTTTAGAGTCATCACTAACTCTTTCAGCTGACTTAAAGGGAAAAAATGATAGTCTAAATTTACCTATTTTCCTTAAAGTAATTGAAAAATGATTAGGAGAGATCATCTTTAGCCAATACAGTAATAAATGCAACAAAAATGCAAATAAAAGAAAGAAAAGGAAATCTTGCTTATTTTAGAATTTACCCCCATCTTTGTCTCCTCTTAAGATCTTCACATTGAAATACACCATAAAGATAGGGAATAAGAACAACTAATAATAAACATGGAGAATAAGTCCAATAAAAAGAAAGTAGTTGGCACTGAAATAGAACAGGACTTGACAGCCATTTTTTGGAAAGGGATATTAATTAAATATTTATGGCTTTGCGGATCATTTAGTCTCTGTTGTAAATACTTAATTCTGTCATTGTAACTTGAAAACCGCCACAGGCATCACATATACAGATGGCCATAACTGTGTTCCAATAAAACTTTATTTACAAAACAGGCAGTCTGCCAGATCTGGTCTGCTGGCCACAGTTTGATAACCCCTGGAATATATAATTTAAATCATGTAGTTGTAAAATTTGATTTCTAGGATACCTTCATTTCCATTACAGGACTCATCTGTTCAGAGAAGTGAAAAAAGAGCTTCATTTTGACAGCCTGACATACAATACCAGAAGTTCACCTGTATTGATTCAATAATTCCTACAGAAGCTCTGATTTAATGATTCTTAAAACCACTCAACTTGACCTTCTGAACCATACCAGATCTGAGCCTCACCTTCTTAGTGGCTAATTTATTTGTTCTTGGGATGTGAGCCAAACATCTGTATTGAACAAAAAAAAACAAAATCCTCTATAAGTCACTCAACGATGCAGGCGGGGTGAAAAACACTCTCATTAGTAAGCCCGTATTTTACTACAGAATCATGGCTATGTTTTAGACTGCATTCATTAATATCCCTATTCTGTGACCTCTTGCTTTTTTAGATTTTGGGCAATTTATTTAGCATCTCTGAGGCAGAGACCTAGACAGTTTCCTTGTCAACAAAATGAGGAGAATAATGGTACCTAATTCATTGAGTTATTATAAAGCTGAAATAAATTGATCTATGTGGATCATGTAGACCACTGCCTAACTTAGAGTAAACGCTTAATAGAAGATAGATGCTGATCTTCCTTTAAAATTAGGGATGCCCAGACCATGCTGCCAGTGATTCCGATTCAGACACTTAGAGTGTGGTGTGGGAAACTCTGCTTTCATTTGCTTATTGTGTTTTCTGAAAATGCTACAGAGTTGATTTTGATAGGCTCTTTGCTAACAAATTTGGTTCCTAACATGAAAGATACAGTTGATTTGAATGCAAGAATACATTATTAATCCAAGAAGAATGACCTCTGTCTCTAATAATATCACCAATTATTTTTCCCTGTTCTGTAAGTTTATGAAATACAGGGAACCTTTCCCAGAAAAATGCTTGTGAAATACTGCTCCCACTCTCCAGATACATGCACATGAACACACAGACACACACACACACATTTTCAACTAATATTCTTACTGTAGACATAGATCCCCTGAATTTTTTATGTGAATAAATATGGATTTCACATCAGGAATTCCTACTTTGGATTAATAATACAGACCTGATTGGCTCCTGTATATATGGATATATAATAATTATTCCATGTAACAGCTGTGCTTCTTATAAACCAAACCAAGTCAGTGATTGTGTACAATGCTAATTTTGTGGTTGTTTTCTAAGGCTTGAGCATAATTTACCTGCAGAGCAACCCAGTCTTTACAAATTTAATAATTAATAATCTAGCCTAATTTTATTATTTACCATTTTTCACCAGAGTTTCTAAGCCTCAGTGGTATTGTCATTTGAACTAGATAATTCTTTGTTGGGGGCGCTGTCAGCACATTATGGATGTTTAGCAGCATCCCTGGACTTTACCCACCGGATGCCAGTAGAAAACTCCCCAGTTTTGAAAATCAAGAATGTCCACATTTTGTCAAATATAAAGGAGAAAAATATCACTGGAGAACCATTGGAATCTACTAAAGCAATACCTGTGTGTTCTGACACTTCCATATAAACGACTGCAGTAGATAGCTTCCCAGCCATTCCCAACGGTCCTCACCTCTCTGCAGCCATGCTCTCACCTAGTCTCCTTCCCTTGGATGTCAGGTGAATTTTGTGATTTGCTTCTAATGAATTGTCTATGGCAAAAGTAATGGAATATCACTTTTATTCAGAGGTAAAGTTACAAAAAGACTCTCTCTTTTGACTTCTGTCTTGCTCACCCTATCTTGCTCCTGTGGCTTGCTACTCTAATGAACGTGAGCTACCATGTTGTCAGCTTTTCCTGTGGAGAGGCCCACAAGGCAATTGTTGCAGTTTTTCTTGCTGCTGAAGCAAATATCCTGTAATGAGTTGACTTAAACCATGGGACTTTACTGGCTCGTGGTTCTGAGAGGTTCAAAATCAAGGTGTCTTCAAGGCAAAGCTTTCTGCCATATGATTGCGACTTTCTGGGGTTGGTTGCTGTTGATCCTTGGTTGTGGTTTTTCTGTCAAATGGTGATACACATGGTGACCTCCCCTGGCTTCTTAGTTCCATTGACTTCCAGCTTCTGGCTGCCTTCCCAACCCGTGGGTTCCTCTCTCTGTGACATTCCCTATAAGGCTTTCAGTAATAGGATTAAGACTCATCCTGATTCAGTTGGGCTACACCATAACTGAAGTAACCTCATCAACAAGTCCTATCTACAGTGAGTTGATACCCACAGGAAAGGATTAAGTTTAAGAACTTTGTCCGAGGTACATAGCTCCAAGCCACCACACCAGGGAATTGAGGGAGGTCTCTAGTCAACAACTCTCGTGGAGCTGAATCCAGTTAACCACCACTGAGTGAATTTAGAAGTGGATCCTCTCCCAGGAGAGCCTTGATGTGATGCAGACACCGATGACACCTTATTTGCTGCCTTTTAAGAGACCCTGAACTAAAAGACCAGCTACACCGCACCCTGATTCCTGAACCAGAGAAACTGTGGGGTAATAAGTGTTTGTTATTTTAACATACTAATTTGGGGGATGTTTTATTATGTAGCTATAAATAACTACTACTTTGTATTACATTTAACTATAAATATAGTTAGATATTTATAATTAAAAATAAACATAGTTTATTAAGCTTTCCTGATTTCATCATCTTTTTATAAGGTGATTTCTAGGGATCAGCATCATCAAGCTCTCAGTTCTCATCAGGTTTTTTATTTGCCCACAGTGGGAGGCCTTTATTTCATTTTTATAATTTATCTAAAATTTCTAATTTATGTCTCTTGAGATACTTGACCACTAATAAAGAGGAGAAATGCATAGGAAACAAAAGGTGTCTGTGCAAAACAGTGAAAAGACTGGCATGTATGATGTCTAAATATCAAGAGACAATTAGTTTGAGTATATATGGTAATATGTTGAAACATCTGAACTTCAAATGAAAAAGAACCCCTTTCAGAAGAACAATACAAATATATAATCTTAAAAACTGTGAAAGAGAATGCAGAACTACCCGCCTATTTTGCTTCCAAATAATTAGAAAAAACACATGGCTAATATAGAATTAAATACATAGAGATATCGAGGCAAGAAAGCATTAACTCAGCAGATCTGGGTTGCTCCAATCCTGTACATTTCAAAGAAAGGCCTGTCTTGAGGACTGGTCCTTGGCCAGCTCCTGGGAGATAATGTCTGAGCCCTTGGGATATTCTGCCTGGTAAGAGTATTTCACCTGCCTGGCGCCTTTGACCATGCTTTACCAATTGATCAGATAAATTGATCCTAACTGTGTGATTTATGGTGAATGCCTGGTTTTGATCTAGGGTGAAATGGGGAGGGTGAGGTCAGAAATTGGAGTCTGAGTAGTCACATGCCTATTTGACTGGCCCCCCAATAAAATCTCTGGACACCAAAGCTCAGGTGAGGCTCCCTGGTTGGCAACAACCACACGATGGCTGGGAGAATTAAAGCATGTCCTTGTGCATTCCACTTGGAGTGGACACCTGGAAGCTTGTGCCTGGTTTCTCCTTGACTTCACCCCATGTGCTTGTTCCCTTTACTGATTTAAACCTGTATCCTTTCACTATAATGAACAATAACCATGAGCTTAACAATTTTCTAAGTCCTATGAGTCCTTCTAGTGAATCATTGAGTCTGAGGGTGGTCATGAGAGCTTCAATACAGAGTAAATAGTAGAATTATTATAAATGCATTTGGGAATCCCATCCCAGATGAGTTACACTATAAGATACTGAAATGATTAGTAATTATATCATCAATATCACTGTTGATACTTTTAAAGCTGTCATGGAAAATAAATACCAGAGTAGCTAAAACCATCAAATGTGATCCCAATTTTCCAAAGAATCAGAACTAGAAGCTGTGGATCCATGAGCTTGATATCAGTTCCTTGAAACATCCTGTAACATATTATGGAACAAATAGTGAACCTACTTAGAGCAGGAATTTGGAGTAGATATCTTTAAAACTCCAGAAAATAACATAAAGCGTGCTACACCATAGTTGCGCAATAACTGTTTGTTGAACCAAATGGTTTCTAAGAGCCTGGAAATAGAAGGGATCCACCTAGACTAGGAATAAGGAAAACATTCTGGATCAAGATGGAAAGACGATCAACCCCATTGGCTCTTTAAATAAAGTGCCATCTAATAAGACTGGCCAAGCTGAGGAACATCACAGGGAAGGCTTAACTGGATTTTAGCAAGTCCTTAAATTCTCTCATGATTTATTTGTTTACTAGTTGGAGAAATGTAGGCCAGATGAAAGAAAAATCAAGGAATGTCAGAGTTGGATGATAGCACATTTAGATGATTGAACGATGTTTCCCAAAGAGTGATCATGCAGGACTCTGTCCTAAGCCTTATCCCACCTAACATTTTTATCAGTGACTTGGATAAAGACAAAAAATGGGTGCCTATAAAATTTTCAGATGACAAAAAACATGAGCAAAATAGTTCATCTGCTCCTAACAATCAATATTTGAAAAGATTTTGAAAGGAATTTGTGCTTAAAAGACTTCAAGATTTTAGTTGACTGCTAACTCAAAATAAATCAACAGTGGCTGCCAAGAGAGTTGAATGTGTATTGGATGCAAATGCAGTCACTTAAAAAAAATCAGTGTATTTCACTCAAGACCATTAGCAATTACCTTTTTCAAAATCAATGGAGATAATAGAACTCACCCACAGAGGTTGTTGGAACAGAACAAAGGTCTTGGTTTTCTCTCACATGTCAGCTATTCTTATGTTTATGCGTGACCGTGAGGCACACAACCATAACTGTATGCTTCAGCAATTCCTGAGGGTCCAGGTGTGACCAAGAAAGCAGTCGTCATAAGTGGTTTTATTAATTCAGGAGCATAAACGTTCAGAAGTACTAAGACTCACCTCCATAAGGATGTATTAAATTGTCTTTTTTTTTTAAACATATACATTTTATTTATTTCTCTCCCCTTCACCCCCCGCCCCCAGTTGTCTGTTCTCTGTGTCCATTTGCAGGGTGTTCTTCTATGTCCGCTTGCATTCTTGTCAGTGGCACCAGGAATCTGTATCTCTTTTTGTTGCATCATCTTGCTGCATCAGCTCTCCGTGTGTGCGGCGCCACTCCTGGGCGGGCTGTGCATTTTTTGAGCGGGGCGGCTCTCCTTTTGGATGCACTCCTTGCACGTGGGGCTCCCGTACGTGGGGGACACCCCTGCGTGGCGCGGCACTCCTTGTGTACATCAGCACTGCACGGGGGCCAGCTCATCACATGGGTCAGGAGGCCCAGGGTTTGAACCCTGGACCTCCCATATGGTAGGCAGACACTCTATCCATTGAGACAAATCTGCTTCCCATTAATTTGTCTTAAGTGACCCACTTTGGCAAGAACTGTGGGTAGTAGTTGCTTAAAGACTTGAGGGATGGCCTGCCATGGGGTCTCTGGTAAGAGGAGGTGGGATATGAAGCAAATATGCAGAGAAAAGCAGAAAAGGATATCTAAAATATCTGACTAAAATAAAATAAAATGAAGCCCACATGGAGAGGGGAGAAGGAGAACTCATAGATCACCTTGAAAACCATAAAATTAATAAGCAAAGAGGTTTGAGAGGCAGGCAAAGGAGATGGAGTTAAAAAATGTCTTGGAGCAATAGAGGAAACTCTAGCATGCAAAGGCGGCCCCGGGTGACACCCACCACCCTGCTGTGCACTGAGGGGACCTCTGAGGCTCACAGGCTGGTGGGGGAGACCCTTCCTGTTCACCCCCCACACGCAGCTCTCCTGGAGCCCTGTTCTCCGCAAGGCAGGACGCCCTCCCACTAGTGAAGAGCATCACAGCCTGCCAGCTTGCGGCCCTTGCTGCCAGGAAAGCTGCAAGGCAAGCATTTGGGAATATAATTACCTGTGGAGGGGGCTGCAGGGGAGGACACCGATAAGCTGCTGCTTAGAGGCTAGGAGGAGAGCTGGAGGAGAGCACTTCAGCCAAAGCCGGGGCGATGACTCCCTGCTCAATTAAAAGGTAGCAGAGTGATTATTGTTGCCATGTTTGTCTCTAAAGGGAATAAATCTGTAAGGAAAATGTGTACAAACTGATCAGAGGCTAGCTCCTGAGGAAGGGGAACAAACCTGGTTGAACCAGGGCTGAAGCAACCTAGGATCCCTATTCTCAAATGTGACCCCAAAGGTGGGATCCTAAATGCAGCTTTTAAGGAGGAGTCAGGTGCATATCCTCTAAAATGTAAGATTGATAATAGGACAATAGAAAGCAAAAATCATAGTTCTCTCTTATTGTTATAAGGGCGGGTCTATAATTGCTGCTTGCAGCTCTGTCTGAAAGAAGTTTCGAATCATGCATGTATCCATTCAAAGGTATTCTAATATATACTAGGAATTAGGATTTTATATGGAATCATTTATCTTTTAGAGTTGAGTCTCAGGGGAGGAGAGAAGGAAGGAAATCCTCAATTAAGAGATATTCGCTGTCAGTAAATTTTATCTAACAACTATGCCCTTATTTTCCTCAATGGCCTGACTTCTACAGGTAGAGAAAAAGTATGCAGGTGTCAGAGAGAGAGAGAACAAGAACAAGAGAGAAAATGGCTTTGCAATTTCCTGTTTAATTGAATTAGCGTGTAATAACATCAAACCACCAATTAAACAAGGTAACTAATAAACAAACTTCTCTACACTTCATTGTAGCCAATTCTCCTTCTAGAAGATTGGGGGAATGGGATTTGGAAGAGGAAGGCAGTTATACGGATAGCTTAGTGGAGAGAAAAAAACGCCAGTGAGGTTTTACAGAATTAAGTGTGGTCTGCATTGATTCATTTTGGCCTTGTCTTAGGTCAGTTTTCGGGAAACAGACACTGAGCTGGCGGGAGCCTTACTGGGAATGCACTCAGGAGCCGCAACTGTGCAAGAGCTGAGGAAAGAAAAATGGGTGCAGGGAGAATGGGAACTGCAGGAGAGTTACAATAAAGGCCTCCGCTGATCCCACGCAGAGATTTGGGGTGGCAGTGGCCCCAAGTTGGAGAAGAGGGTCGAGGCTTCGTGTCTGCTCCATCAACCTCCTCTCGGATACCAGCTGCCCTGGAAAAGGCACACCACGTGGGGTGAGGGAGCTCCTCTCAATTTAAAGCAATTCCTGGGGCGGAGGGGCTCACCGGTGACAGTCACAGTCAGCAGCCAGCTGCTGGGGAACAAGAAAAAGGGTATGGGGAAAGGCAGGAAGAGATGAGAGGTGGAGGCGTCTTTGGGACATGGAGCTGCCCTGGATGGTGCTTCAGAGGCAATCACCGGACATTGTAAATCCTCACAGGGCCCACTGGATGGAATGGAGGAGAGTATGGGCCATGATGTGGACCATTGGCTATGAGGTGCAGAGGTGCCCAAAGATGTACTTACCAAATCCAATGGATGTGTCATGATGATGGGAACGAGTGTAGTTGGGGGGGGAGAGGGGGGGTGGGGGAGCGGGGTTGAATGGGACCTCACATATATATTTTTGATGTAATATTATTACAAAGTCAATAAAAAAAAAAAAAAGGAAAAAAAAAAAAAAAGAAAAGGGTGAGGAAGGAGGTGTCGGCCAGGGCAGGGCAGCACAGCGTCCTCTGCAAACATGGGGCTGCATCCCAGGCACCGGGTGAGCAGGCAACTAGCTCCCAAACTCGGGCCCTTTAGCAGGGTACTCATCTGCTCTGAAGAGGTGCATCTCCGCAACCCAGCCTCTCAAAATTCAGTGGGGGAACTCGAGTATAGCGTTGGTAATGGAAAAGCATTTGGAGGCAGTTAAGAAGATGAATTGCCAGGGAGAAGTGGTAGAGATTTTGAAAAGAGGAATATTGGTCGCAGAAAACAGAATAGTGGAGGCAACATCCGTAAAGTGAGTGTGCCAGGGGGGATTGAAAGAAGAAACCTGACTGCATTTTTTTTCCTCGACCACCTTTCAGAGGTGCAGCAGACAAATTACAGGAGATAGAATTAAAATTGATTCGGCCCATGGGGTCTGCCTCTGTTCCACCTACATAATAGTGAAGAGCCAGGAGCAGGCATAATGAGAATTCATAATTTCACAGCTTAAATGAAAGCTATGAAAGTCATCAGAATGATAAACCTGAGAGGAGAGAGGGAGAAATGTGTTCTTATTTTTTTTTTAAATCCTTGGTGCAACTCCAAAAAGAAAACAAAAATTTCTCTGAGGCCAAAAATGGAGAATTAAAGGTGGCCAGTGGGGGAAGGTAGCACATCGCTGAGAAATGGCAGTGACTTCCTAAGAAACAGCTATTACCAAAAATATTCCCTAAGAAAGGATTTAGCTCTGGAAAAGCCTAATTAAAGGCTGTGGAAGTAGGTAAAAAAAAAGAACTAAGATCTTTAAATGTATATGAATGTCTGTGAAATATATTTATTAGGATATGCTTCAATTGTGCAATTATTGTAGCCACTCTGTGTTGTAAGACTGCATAATTGATCACATCAAAATGTATACTGAATGACACTGAGATTTAAGTTTTCTTGCAAATGGGCTTGTGTGGAGGTAAGTGCAACTTTCAAACTTGCACGAACAACAACAAAAAAATCCAGCAGATACTTAGTGTAGTGTAGAGACCATAGGGTGAAGTAATTAAATGCACTGGCCCTGGAGTTGGGATGCCTAGGTTCAAACCTCACCTCCATCTCTTACTAGATGTGTTCCAACAACTCACCTGAACTCTGGACTCAGTTTCCCAATCTGTAAAATGGGGATATTATTTGTAAGTACCTCATAAGACTGTTACAAATATTCAACACACTAATGCATGCTTGTAGCTTATTCTAATGCCTAGTACATTTAATCATTCAGTAAACAACGGTTCTTTTTGTGGTTATTGCTATTAACTATTGAGAGGAGCAGAAATGTAACGCAATTCTTCGGATTAGAAATGTCTTAGAGTACTAGTAAGTGGATATGGAGAGGGACTGTGAGAGTTTAGTGAGTAGAATCAATGAGGTGAATGAAACAGTTACCTGAAGAAGATTAAGAAGCTTGGCATATTTCTCCCTAAGAAACTGGTTTTTCTTATCATTCTGAGACAGCTCAGCAGTGGGGGCTTGGTGGGTCCTGGGCTGGCGGCCCTCACCGTTTTTCACATTTGCCTATGATGATAACAAACATTTATTCATTGGCCAATAGCGTGCCTGGTTCTGCTCTAAGCGTGCTGCAGGTAGAGACCCAATTAACCTTCCCCCAAACCTTTTAAGGCAGGTGCCTTTAAGTAGCATTTAAAGAGGAAGAAAACAGTTTCAGTAACTTGCAGACATTAATCAAGTTTAATCCCTGGCCGGCTGGCTCCAGAGCCTGTGACCTCACAGGTACACCGTCCTAACGTGCGTCTACGTGTGTGCGCTCACTGATGCAGGTTAGCTCAAACTGAAGAAAGTGCCCTGGTTTTAGGGGCGCCATTATTACATTGCTCTATTACTACAACCTGTTTCTTATAGCGCCACCTCTTGGTCATGTTTGTAAACAGTGAAACTGAAGTAAGATGCTTTGGAATTTTCTGCACTCACTTTGAGCCCCTGAACGGTTTACTTGGCCAATGGGAAGGGTGGGGACTGGGGTGACACACGTAGCACTTAACGATGGTTGATGACTTACCACATGATTACTGGAACCAACTGGAGAGAAATAAGGGCACCACAACCCTAACAGCCTGATGAGCCAACTACGAAAAACACTGACTTGGTGGGCCCAAGGATAACACTGAAGCTTTTATTTTTTTCCTCCATCTTATAGTCATGCACACTCGAAGTCATTGAAATCATAGTTTCAGATATCACGTTTTATTCTCTAACACTAAACAGCAATTATTTTTTCTAATAGTAGTATTGGAATCAAAAATATACTCTGCTCTACCACATAAGAATAATTATTCATCTACTGATATCTAACCTAGAATTACTTAAATCCAGCAGCAGCTTCAAATTAAGACATAATTTTAAACAAAGTTCCACATTGTCTACTAATGAGCCAGCAGCACAAAAGTGAGGTGGAGTGCTGTGCCCGTGTAGCCTTTTGTTTCTTTGATGGGGGATGGCAAAGAAGAAGGCTTCACAAAGTCCGTCTCCGTTCTGCATACCTATTTAGATCAAAGAAAAATGTGCACAGTGTACACAGATGAATTGGATGTCTGACCTTGCTGTCAAGTTTATTAGAATGTACTAAGCCTGTTGTTTTTCATCTAGCAGTAGCTATGGTTACATCGCCCACATTTCTAAAATGCACTGATCAGAGCAGTGATGGACCCAAATAGTTTCAATCTTATTGATTTGGAATACAAATGACTGGGTACTAAACATTTAACACAATAGGGGCCTCAAAATATTGCAAATTGACTGAAGGTGAAAATTAAACTCAAATGGTGTCTAGAAACTTAACTTGTAAATTCAATTCTAGTAATTTCTTGCTACCCTGTATAATTATGGAAGTACCACTTGTCTTCATGTATCTGAAAAGTTGATCTCCACTATTTTAGATGTACTATTTTATTTTTGTCCCTAAATATTACTGAGAAGGAAAGAATGAATGAAATTAACTTCCATGTTTAAATAATGCTAAGGAATAAGTCTTGGCCTATGTTAAAACTCCAGGGTGTTTAATGGGAAACTTCAATAGGCTTACACAAAATAAGAGAGGATAATATAATGATCCTCCATGCACCGATCCCTCAGAATCAACAGTTATTAAATCATGACAAATCTTTGTAGTTGTTCCATAACTCTGCCCACACCCCCATTTCTGATTATTTAGAAATGAGTGCCAGTAATTATAAAATTTTGTAAGTATTTAAGTATCTTTCTCTAAAAGAAAAATGCCCTTTAAAAACCATAACAATACCGTTGGTAGTCTCCCAAATTAACAATTTCCTTTTTATTAAAATATGATTGAGTTCATATTTCCCAGAATATAAACTTATTTTTAAATTGATATAAAATCCACTTATGGCAACTGGTTAATATGCTGTTTAAGTCTTTTATTTAACTACTACTCTATTTTGATTTTCCTGTCATTTGTTATTGTTAAAGAAACTAAGTCGCTTTTGGTTTAGAGTTCCCACAAACAGTGCATTTTGCTGATTTGCCATCCCTACGGTGTCTTTACCAAGTTTCCCTGACTTATTGCAATTAGGATATTATATTAGTGGTTTGATCAAATTTAGGTTTCATTTTAGGGAGGGCAAAACTTCATAAGTTATAGTAGTTTTAAAATATATTTATGAAGTCTTTCACACTCCTCCCATAAAAAAATAGAGTGTAATTTCCCTTTCCTTAAATATAGGCTGGCTCTCCTGACTATGTTGGCGAGCACAGCGCAAGGAAAGCTTGACTTTTGAGACTAGTCTGAAAGGAGAGGCGACTTCTGTCTGGCTCTCTTTCTGAGATGCTCCCTTTCGGAAAACCAGCCACGATGAAGTGAGAACCTCACACCAGTCCCCTTATAGAGGGCACATACACGCCAACATGGGAGAGGAACTGAGACTTCCAGCTTTTAGCCAGTTTCAACTGCCTGATGTATGAGTAAATGAGTCTTCGGAGGATTTTAGCTTTCAGTTTCCAAGTTTTCCAGCTGAAGTCCCAGACATCATGAAACAAAGAGAAGCCATCCTCACTGCACCCTGTCTGAATGCCTAACTGACAGAATTTGTCAACATGATAAATGGTGGTTTTTTACTCCTAAGTTTCAGTGTAATTTGTTACATAGCCATGGTAACTAGAACAAATGTTCATAAATCACTACCATAATAAAAGCATAAAACATGTGGAAATACCTTTAGGACTGGGCAACAGGCAAAAGTTAGCCGAAACTTGAGGGGATTCTTCGTAGAAGCCTGACATTCCACGTGGCCTCTCGGTGAGGACTTATTGGAAAGTGTGGAAAGGTTATCAGATGCTGGAAGAATTGCGACCCTTGTTATGCAATGGAAGAAAGGATAGCAAATCTGTTGCCTGCAGTTATGAGGAGAATAGAAAATTTACTAAACAAATGGCATAATTTGGTTATGCAGATTTCCAGACAAAATACTGCAGATACAATCTGGCTTATTTTCAATGCTATGGTAAAATGCTATTAAGAGGAGAGAACCAACCTAAAGATAAAAAGAAAGGTGTTAAGGAGTCAGGGATTCCTGGGTCCCAAAACAGAACTGCTTCTCATTTCAATCCTTTCTAGATGGCATATGATGTAAATATTAAGAAATGACTTCTGGATAAAGATAAAATCAAGGATGCTGTCAAGAAAAATATGGTCTAAAGATAGAGTCAAATGTGTGAATATAAACCCCTGGTTAAGATCTCAGACTGCTTTCAAGTGGTACCACAAACAGGTAAATGTCTCTGTAAGCATGTTAAGGACATGCCTTACATATTTTTTTTTTTTTTAATATGGCTTCTGGGAGCACATGTGGCTCAAAAGGTTAAGTGCCAGCTTCCTACAAGGGAGGGCCTGGGTTTGGTTCCCAATGCCTCTTAAAAATAAGAAGACAAATGACAAGCAACCAAGCAAGAAATTCAACTCAGGGTAGCTGATGTGGTTCAGTGGTTGAGTGCCAGCTTCCCACTTAAAAGGTCCTGGTTTCAATCCCCAGACCCTAGTACATCAAAAACAAACAAGCAAATATATATATATATTTTATATATATATATGTAACTCCGAGGAAGGAACCAAACATCAAATCTCAGCATCATAATTTTCCTTTTATGTAGCTTTAAAAAAATCACATTAGCCTATCCTTAACTTTTCTTATCTCACATGGATATAATATATATATGGCTTCTAAGAATCTTAGTGGTAGTATATTACAGCAGCCTTACAGGAAGCACAAAGTGAGGAATGGCTGAACTTGGCAACACTTGTGGTTTTGGCTTATGTCTAATGATATGAACCCTATTAAGATTTCTAGTATACCCATTAAGATTATTTTTTTAAGATTTCTCCTCACCCCCTCATTGTTTGCCCTTGCTATGTCTGTTTTCTTGTGTGCTCGTCTTCCTTTTCTTAGGAGGCACCAGAAACCGAACCCAGGACTTCCTATGTGGGAGAGAGGCACCTAATCTCTTGAGCCACCTCCACTCCTTACTTTGCTGTGTCTCTCACAATGTTTTCCTCCTTATGTCTCTTTGTTGCATCAGCTCACTGCACCAGCCCATCACATCAATTCTCTGTCTGGCTCATCTTCTTTAAGAGGCACAGGGAACCAAATGTAGCACCTCCCATGTGGTAGGCAGGAGTTCAATTGCTTAAGCCATTTCCACTTCCCCCCATTATGATTTTAAAATAATTGTGCTAGAAGAAACACGACCCACTTGTAATAAGAGGGACACATGCAGTACAGAATGAGAATAGAACCTTGGATTCCTGAACCATCAGAGGCAGAAAGAAGACTGATTAAAAAAAAAAAATCAGCAGACATCAACTCTTTCTCATGGAATAGGAAGGGTAACTCAGAGAGAACAGCTGAAAGCCCAGACAGTAGAGTCAAAAGCTGTGTAGAATCACTCCTAGGGGAGTAGGGCTGATTGCTAGTGAAGGAAGAGGGCAGCAAGTGCTGGCTTCGTTGGAGATTGCTATGGCCCGGTGACTCCTGTGGTCTCATTGTCTCCACCTGGTTTTGAATTGGGCATCTGTAATTATTGTCCTATGTCTGGCTCATCAGTATGAGGCAGAATATAAATTACTAATTAAAATAAAACAGCTGCCTCAGTTCCCTGTGATTATAAATATCTTTCTCAGAATGATAACAATAAAAGGAAGAACACAGAGGAAATGTTACTTGGTGTTAAGGATTATGTGGAACACTAAAAGAAATGGCCCATCACTGAAGCCAGTATAGCTCTGAGAATGAAGATCTTTCTGAGTCTCAGTTTCCAGGCATGTAAAACCACATATATGTAGATCATAGTTAAATTATTGAAAACAGACCATCAAAAATGTAAAAGCAGCCAGAAAATTATACATATTACCTGTAAGTAATAGCAATAAGAATGAAAACAGACCTCTCAACAAATATACAAAACAAGTTATACTAAAAGAATGCAGAGTTAATGCTCAGTGATATTAAATGATATACTTTATTTTTTTAAAGATTTATTTATTTATTTTATTTCTATCCCTTTCTCCCTCCACCTCCCCCCACCCCCCCGCCAGTTGTCTGTTCTCTGTGTCTATTTGCTGCGTGTTCTTTTTGTCTGCTTCTATTGTCAGCAGCACAGGAATCTGTGTTTCTTTTTGTTGCGTCATCTTGTTGTGTCAGCTTTCAATGTGTGCGACGCCATTCCTGGGCAGGCTGCGCTTTCTTTCGCGCTGGGCGGCAACCTTTATGGGGTGCACTCCTTGCACGTGGGGCTCCCCTACGTGGAGACACCCCTGCATGGCACGGCACTCCTTGCGTGCATCGGCACTGCATGTGGGCCAGCTCCACATGGGTCAAGGAGGCCCGGGGTTTGAACCATGGACCTCCCACGTGGTAGACGGTCACCCTAACCACTGGGCCAAGTCCGCTTCCCAAATGATATACTTTAAAGCTTTGGTTGCAGGTCAGTAGATCCAAGATCAAATCCCAGCATCATCCTTTTCCTCCTATATAGCTTTAAGAAATCACATTAGCTTATCCTCAACTTCTCTTGTCTTATATGGATATAATAATGTTTACCTCATAAGGATGTTATAAATATTAAAGGAGGAAAATAAGTAAGAAACAATAAAAACAACTTGCTTAATAAAAAGCCATAGCTACAAAGAACAGCAAAACATGATTACCAGGAAGAAGAGGCCAGCTAATGATGTACAAACACCAGCGCAGAGAACTCATCGCAGCTTTCCTTCATCTGCATGTGTGTATGCCTATGTGCCAGGCTGGAGGGGCTAGCTTTAGTCACAGTGAACCTACTATTTTAAATAACTCATTTGAATGACCCCTGAAATATTTTATCTGCAAATATTTTATAGATAACTAATTGAGTTACAATTTTTAAAAAAAAGAAGAATGGGAAGATGCAGTCATAAAGGAGTCCACAGGGACTCAACCTCTATTGAGGATGGTTGATTCCTTGGCCAAGGGTGGTCCATGAGTGTTCATTGCATTATCCTCCAGGCCAGTTTCTGTATCTTAGCTACTTCATAGTAGTTGTTTAAAATTATAATTTAATTATAAGTAGCTAACCCTGGAAAAGGACAAGTCTTTTAAAAAAATTGGTGGTTAGCTTTAAGCTTCAGTGAATGATGTACGGCAGGGTGCCGAATGCGTTAATGATAAAGAAAATGTTACGGCAATTGATTATAAATATGTTCCCATCTTATTCTCTGCTCTTTATCACTTTAATTACCTCTTTCCTACATACCAGAACTCATCTCTTTCTTTATGGATATTAAGTCCCCTTTTCAGCTGGCAATGTTATATTGGTGGAGATAATTTAGGAAGGGAGGCTGAAAATATACAGAAACTATGGCCCCTGGGCTGCAGTGGTATTTGGCTGAAGTGAGCCAGGGAAGATTTCATAGATCGTTGGAGACTGGAATTGTTTTTCATTAAATTCCAGACGCATTCTGATTCATCAAACCTGCATGGAAAGGAAAAATTGCCCACAAACAGTTATAAGTATTAGTTTCATGCTATCCAATCATTGTTTTAATGAATGATAGTAGAATTATTTTTATATACTTATCTTACCTCATTAATTTTTAGAAAATAATTAGTCAGGCAAGCTCAGAGATGATTACTAAAGTCTATTGATTTCAGCAGGTAGGCAGAAATGCTCTGAGGTGTTTACTAGATTTTGCTTCATTATATTTTTTGGGCTCATAGTTCAGGTTCACTCTGGCTGGCAATGTTCACTCAGGATATATGTTTAATTATTTGGAGGCACTGTTTTGTAGGGAGTTTTAGAAAAACTTTTTATAAGAAATCATAAGAAGTCTATCTGAGATGAAATAATTTGGTATTTTCTGAGAATGTTTATTTTTTTGCCACCTAGAAGCTACTCCATTTTGGGGGGGCTCCAGTCATTCAGCCCATGTGCATTGAATGATGCCGATGATGACACCCCTAGCAGAGGACAGGAAAGAAGGACTAAGCCAATTTGTCCTCTGACCATAGTGACTGATTCAAAGATGGGTCCATGGCCTGCATGGAGCCATTAGAAACAACAAACTGGATTTGGACTTGTAAAACTTGAAATTCTGGGTCAGCAATAATCCTTATGTGACAAAGAATAGACAGCCTCTTTGGTAATGAAACAACAAATGCAGGGAAGATGAAAGGAGAGAGGGAGTAAATCTGATATTTTTGGCATTGGTTGAGCCCCTGACCAAACTGTATCTGAAGCTATCATATTCCTTTTGTCCTGAAATCAAATTTGGTTTAAATATTTTGCAGCTTTCCTGTAAATGAGTCCTAACTGATACAATGTCATTGGTAATGTTCAAAATTAGAAGGTATGGTCAGAAAAATTAACAAAAATATTTTTAAAAATTTTCTATATGTGATATGATAATATATATTATGATACGATAATATATAAAAGCCCCCATTTTAACCATTATTTAAATATATAATTCAGTGGTATTATTGCACTTAACATGTGCTTCTACCATCACTACCTTCCATTACCAAAACTCTTTCCTCCCCCCAAACTGAAACAATGTACCTATCAAGTAATAACTCCCTATTGCCACCTGCCCCCAAACCCTGGTAACTTCTCATCTACTTTCTGTTTCCATGAATTTGCTTATTCTAGATATTTCACATAAGTGAATCATGTAATATGTGTCCTTTTGTGTCTGGTTTATTTAACTCAGTAATTGTTTTCAAGGTTCATCCATGTTGTATCAGAAGTGTGTTCCTTTTAATTTGATCAATATTCCATTGTCTGTATGCCACATTTTGTTTATCCATTCATCTATTGATGGATCCTGGGGTTGTTGCCACATTTTGGCCATTGTGAATAACCTTTCTATGAACATTGGCAAGCAAGTACCTGTTTGATTCTTTCAATTCTTTTGGATATATACCTAGAAGGTGTTTATGTCTATATAAAACCAGATTATTGGGGCCATATGGTTTCTGAATTCAACTTCTTCATTTTCATCTGATGTATAATGTAGCCTGAAAACAGTGTCTACATTGTTGCCACATACTCACAAGCATGCATCAAGTCTTTTAAAATTGCAATCGGGTTAAACCCTCTTTTAGTTTACTGGGGCAGCCATAACAAATTACCACAAAACAATAATTTATTCTTTCATAGTTCCTGAGGTCAGAAGTCTAAAGCCAAGTTATTAGGAAGGCCATAATCTCTCCAAAGGCTCTACAGAAAATCCTTGCTTCCCTCTTCCAGCTTCTGGTGACTTCTGGGCTCCTTGGCTTGTGGCAGCCTGACTCCAATCTCTTCCGCCATCTTCACGTGACCTTATTCCCAAATGGGTGTCTCTGTGAGTTCTTTCTGTTTCTTAAAAGTACACTAAATCCAGGACAATTTAATCCCTCAAGACTGTTCTTAATTTCATCTGAAAAGACCCTATTTCCAAATAAGATCATATTCACAGATACCAGGATTAAAACTTTGACATATATTTTTCAGGAGAAACAAGTAAATCCAATACAAACCCTTATTACCTACCCGGTTTGAACCACTTTGCTCCTCACCCAACATATATATTCCATGAAAATGTTTAATCTTATGGATTTATTAGTTGTTACTATATAGTAATATTGGCTTCATAGCTTCAATATTCTGCTCAACATTATGTAAGTCACCTCAGTTAAGAAATGTCACTGTCTCAATATTAGGCATAAAGAGACTTTCTTGTTAGAAATTGTTTCTTTCCTTGATCCTTGGGGACATTAGGGTAAGAATCAACTATATTCCCAGCTCAGGTCCTTTGGAAGAAGAACTAATTCATGGCAACTGGTCTTTCAATCTCTCTCTCTCTCTCTGAGAGATCTCTCTGATCTCTAAAATGGTGTATTTCCAATGGACAGCACCCTAACCAACAAGGCTCTCGGCATGTTTGCTTGCTTGTTTGAAATTAGTTGAGAAGAGAAAATAAAAGGCACTTTAGGAGTGCATGTGTTTTCTCAAAGACTTATTACAGAAAAATATATTTGTTTTCTCATAAATAATTCACTTCCTGAATTGGTTTTTAGGCTGAGAGACCGTTTGTGTTTCAAGAGGTATAAGCAAGAGTGATGACTGAGAGCTTAATATAGACATAATCTCCAGCTCACACTGATTAATTCTCCATTGAATTTTGCCATGGATTAATGCACAGCTGCAAAATGTGTGCAGTAATCCCCACGCATGCAATTTGGTGGCAGAGTTTTAGAGCTATTGTGCCTACAAATAATAAGGGCATAACATGTATCAGTATTCATATGGATAGTTCAACAAAAGAAACACAATAGCCTAGAGATATAAGTAAGCCAACAGAGCAATAAAATCTGACAAGAAGATATGTTAGGTATAAAAAGAATTGGGTTACGGTCCATTAAGTGCTGTAGAAGTCAGGGTGGGTACAGTCACTTTGAACTAAGGTGGTAGGGAGACTTTGTAGTGGATACTAGTTGTACCTCTAACATTGAGTTAGATTGGATGAGAACTGTGCATTCCCAGCACGAGTAGAAATGGCATGAGTAAAGTAGGTAAGGCATGGTTGGGGACTGTAGATAAAGCCTATCAGAATGAAGTGCACATGCTTGAAAGAAATAGAAGGTAAAGCTAGAAATGAAACCAGAGTACAAAAATGTGGAGGATGTGTAAGTCCAGTCACAAGGCTTTGGAATTGATCCTGTAAACAGTAGAGTATTGTTTTCTGTCCTTCTCAGATAGCTACTGTGAAAAAAGCAATTCAGGTTGACATGCATTGCTGTTGTTGTTCACATAAGTGAACATTTGAGACAGAACTTTTCATCAGAATAGCTAATTCCGAACTGACAAAATGGAGTAGAAAGTGGGCAACGTGCCATTCTCTTTGGCTGTGTGTAATTGATAGCATTAAACTCAATTATAGTCTTCAAAGGAGCTGCCATGACTGGAGGAGGGCATTGTTATTTCACACCCTTGATTGATCCTAGGATGGAAAGCCAACTTAAAACAACATGGTTTTTGGAGAAGACCTGGAACTGGTAAGATAAAATTTTGCAGCCTTGTTGAGATGCCTTAATGTAAACAAATCACGGCTGCAAATGTTAAAACACAGCATAAAGATTCCAGGGAATAGCTGCCCTAAACAAGGGATTATGCCATGGAGCAGACAGGAGGAAGATAAATGAGCAGTGTCCTCTTTAAGACATGCAGAAGGAATGAAGGCCCCAAAATTATCAGGATTAACATAGATCTATCACACAGATCAAAAACCGCTGTGTCTGAGGAATGAAAAGGTACTAGTCAAGCAAAGGCAGCAGAATTGTGAGGGAGGAAGTGAGGAGTGCTCCAGATTGATATATCCACATGAGGGAGGATCTCAAATTAATGGAGACCATGGTGCCTCTTAGAAACCGAAAGGCATGCATTGTATCTGCAAGAGACTAGATGAAGAGAGATGAATCTAGAGAATTAGTTATAAGCCATGAAAAGCTTTCTCCATGTGATAGAAAGATACTTTAAATGCTAACTCCAAGAAGGAATCATCTTTCTAACTATTTGTACCTATACAAAGAGGAGATTTTAAAAATTATTTTACTAGGTAATCTACCCTGCCTAATAAAATTTCCTGTTATCCTGAGTTTACTATATCCAACCTAAAACTTAAGCCTATATATACAGTTTAACAAGTTTAACAAAAGAGAAATCTTCGATTTTGGTAGTAGCATGATTAATGTGTTGTTCTTTTATTTTTTATTTAAAATCATTTATTGCATGCTTACTTTGTGAAAAATTCTATGCTAATTACTGAGGACACACAATTAAAAATATAAGGCAAGGTACAAAATCTAGAAGATGAGATCTGTTCATTAAAAAATCATCAAAAAAGTCAACTGAGTTTCAATTTCACAAGGACAAGATTTGGAAGTACAATTAGCAATATCAAGGGCCTATTGTAATGGTTTATCCTCCTTCACGAGGCACTGCCCATGTACTTGGGGGATTCTTGCCGCTCTATTAGAGAATGTAGCAGGACTTATAGGACTCTCCAGAATGGGAGTTTAATGTTCTCTTGTTTATTGTGTGTTTCTCTACCTATTGAGATAACATACTATGACAAGATGAACACTTTCATATTCCATACAGGCATGCCCCAGGTGCACACTATCCCACATATCCCCCCCACCCATGATCTCCTGCACCACTAACTCTCCCTTGCCATATTTGAACATTCCCACCATTGTAATATTAACCACAGACCTAAAAGTCCCCAGATTTCACCTGTTTTCTTCCTTCAGCCCTTTCCCTCAGTTTCCATGAATAGTCCAACCCATCCCTCCTCCTCCCCCTCACATTCCAGCACCACTGGACCCACTCACATCACTTCACCATTGTCGCCCCCATCCACAGCCCAGCCACCCCCTTCCACCTTATTATAGATTGTTTCCCATATTGAACATCAGCTCATCACCCTCTATACCCTTTCTGTTCCTGATAACTATCTTCAAACTCTAGCTTCATGAGTCTGCTCAATTTGCTTAAGTCATACCAGTGAGGTCATATAATATTTGTCCTTCAGTAACTGACTTACTTCACTCAACATAAGATCTTCAAGATTCATCCATATTGTCCTATGTGTTAATACTTCATTTCTTCTCACAGCAGAGTTATATTCCATTGTATTATATATTGCCTAAGAGTTACGTCCTGAAAGCCTCCATGTTGCCCAAATGTGGCTTCTCTCTAAGCCAAACTCAGCATGTAAATGCATGACCTTTCCTCTGGTGTGAGACATGACTCCCAGGGATGAGCCTCCCTGGCACTAAGGGGGTTAATACCAAGTGCCAACTAAAGATGCAGTTGGAAAAAGACCTTGACAAAAGGAGGAAATGTTAAATACAAATGAGTTTTTATGGCTAAGAGATTTCAAAGTGAGTTGGGATGTCATTCCAGAGGTTACACTTATGCAAGTCAAAGCAGGATCTCATTCTCATTGTCAGTCGTAGTAAATGGTGCCTCAAACAGTGGAGTCTCTAGAGACATCTAGATACTATAGACAGGGCAGACAATCTCAGGAATTCAGCGCCCTGTCAGTGGGCCTTACTTTGGAATATATATGCTCCTCAGTGTAAGAGAGTTAGAGTCAGGTATAATTTCCCTAAGCATGTCTCTTCTGTCTCTTTTATTTGAACCTATAATTAGCACTATAGTCATTAAACATATGTCCCAGAGACCTAAATCTTCAGTCTGTTCCTATGCCAATTGAGGTCTGAATCTCAGCAGAGTAGCAACACCTACTCTTTAGTTCATTGGACTCACCCAGAACAACTAACAAAAGGATGATGGACAATGCCCATCCCCCAAAACAGAGACTATCCACAACTGCAAGCAAGACACATCTGCCCCATGGGATCTAAGCCCTCTCTCAATCAGAAAGAGAGTTGGCATCACCATTCCAATATCCTCAAGATTGAGGAGTGAACATACATAAGGGGGAAGGCAACTATGGATTAAAGTAGACTTATTATTATTCAAGCAATGGAAGAACTTGTATCATTGATATAGAGGCAGTGACCACCAGAGGTCCTGAAGGAGGGAGAGGAAAGAATAGGTGTAACATGCGGGCATTTTTGGAACATTGGAATTGTCCTTCATGACATTGCAATGACAGATACAGACCATTACACATTTTGTCAAAACCTGTAAAATTGTGTGATGCAAATTGGAAACTGTAATGTAAATTATAGGTGATGGTTAGTAGCAGTGCTTCAATATATGTTCATCAATTGTAACAAATGTACCATACTAATGAAAGATGTTGTTAATGAGGGAAAGTGGGAGGGGGGAGGGGCTGGGGTATATGGGAATCCCCTATACTTATAATGTAACATTTATAGCATCTAAAATTTCTTTAAAAATAAAAAAATTTAAAAGTCAACTGAGATTGTGAATGGTGGAATGCGGAGGAAATAACACAATGCTTAGTGTTCTTGAGGCTTGTTCTTTTATAAATTCTGCCCCCCCCCCCTTGCAGTTTACTTGCTGTCTGCTCTCTGTGTCCATTCGCTGCATGTTCTTCTGTGTCTGCTTGTCTCCCTTTGTTGCATCATCTTGCTGCACCAGCTTTCCACAGGCGCGGGCCATCAGTTCTCCACAAGTGCCCACCAGCCCGCCTTCACAAGGAGGCTCCAGCACATGAACCCAGAGCCTCCCGTATGGTAGACAGGAGCCCAATTGATTAAGCCACAGCCGCTTTCCTTGAGGCTCAATTTTAAACACTCATTTAATTGTGAGTAAGGATTTCTCTAAATTTCAACTCAGTAAAATGCTGGATGAAAAGTCCAATACAAGCATGGGGAGGGAGTTCACAAGCTGAAACAAATTAAATAATATAGAGAGGTCATAGAAAAACATAGACAGTGAAGTCAGTGGGAATTGGGTTGAACTATTTTTGATGTGTTATGTGTTCTTTTTTTTAATTTAATTTTATTTTTTAATTCATTTTTTAAAAAACATAACATTCAAAAAATATGTGGTCCCCATCCATCCCCATTGCCCCACCCCATCACTCCCCCCACAGCAACACTCTCCCCCATCATCATGACACATCCATTGCATTTGGTGAATACATCTCTGGTCATCGCTGCACCTCATGGTCAATGGTCCACATCATAGCCCACACTCTCCCATGTTCCATCCAGTGGGCCACAGGAGAATCTACAATATCTGGTAATTGTCCCTGCAGCACCACCCATGACAACTCCAAGTCCTGAAAATGCTGCCACATCTCATCTCTTCCTCCCATTCCCCGCACCCAGCAGCCACCATGGCCACTTTTTCCACATCAATGCCACATTTTCTCAATTACTAACCACAATAGTTCATGAATAGAATATCAGTAAGTCCACTCTAATCCTTACTGTATTCCTCCTTCCTGTGGACCTTGGATTGGTTGTGTCCATTCCACATCTATGTCAAGAGGGGGCTTAGATTCCACATGGATACTGGATGCAATCCTCCTGCTTTCAGTTGTAGGCACTCTAGGCTCCATGGTGTGGTGGTTGACATTCTTCAACTCCATGTTAGCTGAGTGGGGTAAGTCCAATAAACCAGAGTGTAGGAGCTGAAGTCTGTTGAGGCTCAGGGCCTGGCTATCATATTGTCAGTCCAGAGATTCAGATCCCCTAGATATATCTTAAACCCCAACACCAACTACAATTCTGGTAAAGTAACAGGAAAGGCTTGTGAAAAGCGATCACATCTGAGTCCAGCTCCATCATGCAGAAACACCAACTCCAAAGAAGGGCCAAATGACATGGCAATGAACTCCATCTGCCATGACCATAAAACCTGTGGGTCTCTTTAGCCCTCAGAAGAACCAATACCTGGGGTTGTATCTACTTTATCTGTCTCTGAAACTCTGCTCAGGTGTGCATAAGGACAATCCTTCTGATAACCTCCAGACTCTTTTTTAGGGACTCATAGCCATATAAACTCATTTGTCCTTTCCATTTCCCCCTTGATTTAGGTCAAAAAGCATCTTAAACTCCTGTTATTATATGTAGACAGGGATATTCTGCTGGACCGTGTTAAATCTTTTATTCAAGGTCATTTTCTAGTTATGTCATCAGCTGGTACTTGGTAGTGATCCCTCGGTTCCAGGGAGGCTCATCCCCAGGTGTCATGTCCCACGCTGGGGGGGAGGCAGTGCATTTACATGCTGAGTTTGGCTTTGAGACTGGCCACATTTGAGTAACACGGAAGCTCTCAGGACAGAACTCATAGGCACAGTGCTGCTCTAGGCCTTGTTCTTATTTCAGGTGTATAGGCTCACAAGCATAGTCATTAGTATCAGGGGCTCACTGTTGGACCCTCATTCTTTCTTGGTCCTTACCATTGCACCTGGGGAACTGCCACTGCTCCCCTAGGGACCGCAACAGAGCCCACCCAGCCAGGAACCCAAAACCCCCCCAGTTGTTGTTTTTAATTTTTTCCACTATGAATATATCCAAACGTTTCCATGCACCCTGGACACATGCCCTGTATAACTCCCTGTCAACCATATGTCCCCTGTCAATAACATCCCATACCAGTATTCCTCTGCTCCCATTGTTGAACCACTCTGTGATCCAAAACTTCCTGAAAAGTGAAGCCCAATATAATGCCAGGTTCCCTTAATAGTAAAATGGAATATAGCGATGAGTTTAAAGGTTAGATATAGAATACATATTGATTTGGAAAAATTCTACATCCTATCTTCTTCTTTTCTTTTTTCCTAATTATTAAGCTTATCTTCACAAGAGTTTTAGATCACAGTAATTCATATATACAATATGCAGTACTCCCACATGTCCAATATAAAACCTTTTCCCTTCCACAGCAGTAATCTTTTAACATATTCATACCATATTTACTGAAACTGATGTACAGATATTGAGACAATAACTTTCAAATAAGGTAACATTTGTGTTTACATCGTGGTTTATACTTCAGGCTATACAATTTTCTAAATTTTTAGTTATCCTGTTTTACATTATGATTTACATTATTAGTCTGTTGGCCCCTATATGTTTTTGGTGTAATATTACATGTTCTATATCCATCCTTGCATACTCTTGTGAAACACTTCTATTGCCCTCACAGTTATGTTGGTTCCATCTATTCAATATCTATTTCCCCCTCCCCTTGGGGCCCACAGTGACAGTCAATCTTCATTTCTTGAGGAGCCATGTTCAGAGATACTTGCAACAGTGTTGAGGACTTGACATGCTCAACTGCCCTAATGCCCTGGGAACCACCATTTCTCTTGAGAGATACAGTTCCCTCTATTTGATGGCATTAGTCCTCCCCAGGATGTGGGTATACCTTCACTCTCATTATATGGGTCTCTACCCAATGATATAACTCACTCTGGCAAAATGAGCATTCACACATTCCCTAGGAATCTGTCATACATCAGATTATCCCCTTTAAGTATCTTACACAGGTAACTTTCCTAATTATATTTTGAAAAAGTTTTCTCAACATTATACTCTCAACCAACACCTGACAATCTCCTATGTTCATATGTTGCCCCACCCTCCCCCCAATTTCTTGGGCAATATTACCCATCCGCCCATCCCTAGCCCCCCCAAGCCCACAAAGCCCCACCCAAAGGTATCCTATGCCCCCATTTTATCCCTTCCTTGTACATATACTTACCTCCAGCTTATCATAGATTTCACCCATGTAGATGTCAGTTTATATCCTTCCTCTACCTCCCTATTTCCTGTAAGCCTATCATCCAGTCTCTAGCTCTCTGAGGCAGCTTGGTTTACTTATTTCATATCATTGAGGTCATGTAGTATTTGTCCTTCAATACCTGGATTGCTTCACTCAACATAAGATTCTCAAGATTCATCCATGTTATCACGTGTGTTTGTAGTGTATTTGTTCTTAAAGCGGAGTAGTTTTCCATTATATATATAAATGCACAACATTTTATTTATCCATTCATCTGTTGATATGCATTTGGGTTGATTCCAACTTTTGGCAATAGTGAACAATGCTGCTACGAACATTGGTGTGCATATATTGGTTTGTGTCCTTGTTTTCAGTTCTGCTGGGTATATACCCAGCAATGGAATTGCTGGGTCATATGGTAAATCTATGGTTAGTTTTTTGAGAAATGCCAAACTGTCCTCCAGAATAGTTGGATCCTTCTGCATTCCCACCAGCAGTGTATGAGTGTTCCCATTTCTCCACATCCTCTCCAGCATTTGTATTCTACTGTTTCTTTCATAGCTGCCAATCTTATGGGAGTAAGATGATATCTCATTGTAGTTTTGATTTGCATTTCCCTGATAGTTAGAGATTTGGAGCATTTTTTTCATGTGCTTTTTAGTCATTTGTATTTCTTCTTTGGAGAAGTGTCTGTTTAAGTCTTTTTCCCATTTTTTAAATGGGTTGTTTATCTTTTTATTTTCAAGATATAGGAGTTTTTTATATATGCAAGTTATAAGTCTCTTATCTGATATATGGTTGCCAAATATTTTCTCCCATTGTGTAGGCTCCCTTTTTACTTTCTTGACAAACTCCTCTGAAGTGCAAAAGGCTTTAATTTTGAGGAAGTCTCATTTATCTATTTGTTCTTTTGCTGCTCGTGCTTTTGGTGTGATGTTCATGAAGCCATTTCCTATTACAAGGTCTTGTAGATGTTTCCCTACACTGCTTTCCAAAGTCTTTATGGTCTTGGCTCTTATATTTAGGTCTTTGATCCATCTTGAGTTGATCTTTGTATAAGGTGTGAGATGGTAATCCTCTTTCATTCTTCTACATATGGATATCCAGTTCTCCAGGCACCATTTGTTGAATAAGCCATTCTCTCCCAGTTGAGAGGGTTTGGTGGCTTTATCGAATATTATATGGCTATATATATGAGGTTCTATATCAGAACTTTCAATTCGATTTCATTGGTCTGTGTGTCTCTCTTTATGCCAATACCATGCTGTTTTCACTACTGTAGTTTTGTAGTATGTTTTGAAGTCAGGTAGTGTGATTCCTCCAATGTCATTTTTCTTTTTCAATATGTCTTTGGCTATGTGGGGCCTCTTTCCTTTCCAAATAAATTTTATAGTTACTTTTTCTAGTTCCTTAAAGAAGGCTGTGTTGATTTTTATTGGGATTGCATTGAATGTGTAGATCAGTTTTGGTAGGATAGACATCTTAATAATATTTAATCTTCCTATCCATGAACAGGGAATATTCTGCCATTTATTTAGGTCTTTTGATTTCCTTGAACAGTCTTGTGTAGTTCTCTAAGTTCTTTACCTCTTCAGTTAAATTTATTCCTAAATATTTGATTTTTTTAATTTACTATTTTAAATGGTATTTGCTTCTTGATTTCCTCCTGATCTTGCTCATTATTGGTGTACAGAAATGCTACTGATTTTTGCACATTGATCTTATAACCTGCAACTTTACTAAACTCATTTATGAGTTCTAGAAGCTTTGTTGTAGGCCTCTCAGGGTTTTCTATGTATAGGATCATGTCATCTGCAAATAATGAAATTTTGACTTCTTCCTTTCCAATTTGAATGCCTTTTATATCTGTTTCTTGCCTCAGTGCTCGAGCAAGTACTTCTAAGACAGTGCTAAATAGAAGGGGAGAGAGTGGGCATCCGTGTCCTGTTCCTGAATTTAGAGGGAAGGATTTTAGGATTTCTCCATTGTAAATGATGTTGGCTGTGGGTTTTTCATATATACTCTTTATCATGTTCAAAAAATGTCCTTGTATTCCGATCTTTTGGAATGTTTTTATCAAGAAAGGGTGCTGTATTTTGTCAAATGGTTTTTCTGCAACTATAGATATAATCATGTGATTTTTTTTCCTTCAATCTGTTTATGTGGTGTATTACATTGATTGATTTTCTTATGTTGAACCATCCTTGCATACCTGGAATGAATCCCACTTGGTCCTGGTGTATAATGTGTTTAATGTGTTGTTGAATATGGTTAGCAAGTATTTTGTTAAGTATTTTTTAATCTAGGTTCATTAGAGAAATTGGTCTGTAATTTTCCTTTCTTGTGGTGTCTTTGTTTGGCTTTGATACTAGGGTAATGTTGGCATCATAGAATGAATTAGGCAATGTTCCTTCTGTTTCAATTTTTTGGAAGAGTTTCAGCAGGATTGGTGTTTGTTCTTTCTGGAATGTTTTGTAGAATTCACCTGTGAAGCCATCTAGCCCTGGGTTCTTCTTAGCTGGGAGGTATTTAATGACTGATTCTATCTCTTTACTTGTGATTGGTTTGTTGAGATCATCAATTTCTTCTTTCATCAATATAGGCTGCTTATGTGTTTCTAGGAATTTGTCCATTTCCTCTGAATTGTCATTTTTGTTGGAATATAGTTTTTCAAAGTATCCTCTTATGATAGTCTATTTCTGTGGGGTCAGTGGTGATATCTCCTTTCTCATTTCTTATTTTGTGTATTTGCATCTTCTCTCTTTTTTTCTTTGTTAGTCTCACTAAGGGTCTGTCAATTTTATTGATCTTCTCAAAAAACCAGCTCTTGGTCTTGTTTATCTTTTCAAGTGCTTTCTTATTTTCTATTTCATTTAGTTCTGCTCTTATCTTTGTTATTTCTTTCTTTCTTCTTCCTGTGGGATTACTTTGTTGTTTTTTTACTAATTCCTTCAAATGTGTAGTTAGTTCTTCAATTTTTGCTCTTTCTTCTTATTTGATGTATGAATTTATGGCTATAAATTTCCCTCTCAGTACTGCTTTTGCTGCATCCCATAAATTTTGGTATGTTGTGTTATCGTTATCATTTGTTACAAGGTAGTTATTGATTTCTTTTGAGATTTCCTCTTTGACCTACTGTTTTCTAAGAGTGTGCTGTTTAATTTCCATATCTTGGTGTGAAATCTGGCCTCTGTGCCTTGCAGATTTTCAGCTTCACTCCACTGTGGTCAGCGATATTATTTGTATGATTTTGATTTTTCTGAATTCATTAAGCCTTTCTTTGTGGCCTAGCATATGGTCTATCTTGGAGAATGATACATGTGCACTTGAGAAAAATGTATAACCTGCTGTATTCGGGTGTAATGATCCATATATGTCTATTATATCCATCTCCTCTAATATACTGTTCAAATATTTTGTTTCTTTAGTGATTCTCTTTTGAGATGTTCTGTCCAGAGTTGATAGTGGTGTATTAAAATCTCCCACTGTAATTGTAGATGCATCAATTCTTTCACTTAATTTTTCCAGTGTTTGCTTCACGTATTTGGAGGCGCCTTTGTTAGAAGCATAAGTATTTATGATTGTTTGTTCTTCTTGAGAGATTGTCCCTTTCACTAATATGTAGTATCCTTCTTTATCTCTCACAATTGTTTCACATTTAAAGTCTATTTTGTCTGATATTAATATAGCTACTCCTTCCTTTTTTTGGTTATTGTTTGCTTGTAAGATTGTTTTCCAACCATTCACTTTCAGCCTTCATGAATCTCTGGGTCTAAGATGTGTTTCTTGTAGACAGCATATAGATGGGTCATATTTGCTTATCCAATGTCCCAGTCTGAATCTTTTGATAGGTGAGGTTAATCCATTGACATTCAGTGTTATTACTTTCTAGGAATTATTTATGTCAGCCATATTTTGATTGGACTTGTGTTTGTCATATTTTGTTTGTTTTTTTTTTTCTTCTCTTTATGTCTTTTTTGTTGCTCTTACACTCTCCTCCAACTCTGCCTGTCCTGTTTTTTCCTTTCTTCCTGCAGAACTCCCTTTAGTATTTCTTGAAGGAGAGGTTTTTGTTAGCATACTCTTTCAATTTCTGTTTATCTGTGAATATTTTGAACTCTCCATCATTTTTGAATGCTAGTTTAGCTGGGTAGAGTATTATTGTTTGGAAATGTTTTTCTTTTAGTACCTTGACTATATCATACCACTGCCTTCTTGCCTCCATGGTTTCAGATGAGAGATCAGCACTTAATCTTATGGAGCCTCCCTTGTATGTGATGGTTTTCTTTTCTCTTGCTCCTTTTAGAATTTTCTTTGTCTTGAGCATTGGATAATTTGACAAGTATATGTCTTGGCGTGTGCCTATTGGTGTTTATGATGTTTGGGGTGCATTGTGCTTCTTGGATATGTACATCTATCTGTCTCTCTCAGCAGATTTGGGAAGTTTTCAGCCATTATTTCCTACAACACCCCTTCTGACCCCTTTCCCTTCTCTTATCCTTCTGGGATGCTTATAATACATATGTTTGTGCGTTTTGCATTGTCATTCAGGTCCCTAAGTCCTAGCTGGATTTTTTCTATCTTTTTATAGATCAATTCTACTATCTGTTTGATTTCCGATGCACTGTCTTTCACATCGCTAATTCTCTCCTCTGCCTCTTCTAACCTGCTGCTATTTGCTGCGAGTGTATTTTTGATTTATTGAACTGTGGTGTTCATTCCCATCATATCTGTTATCTTTTTGCATATGTCTGCAATTTCCTCTCCAAGTGTTTTCTTCATATTGTTGAACTCTTCCTTTACTTCATTAAGTTTGTCTCTATGTTCTGAGATCTTTAATTACTAGTCCAAAGCTCTGCTCCCCTTCCTGGTTTTTGTTTGTTCTTTGGATTCAGCCATGTTTTCCTGATTACTGGTTTGGTTTGTAGTTTTTTGTTGCTGTCTGGTCATCATTTTATCTTCACAGGTTTAATCAGTTCCTTAGCTTCTTTGTCTAGTCTTGGGGATTAATTAGCTGTTGTTCTTGTGTATGTGTTATATCTTCTCTTTGTCACTTTGTTCTTCTTATTCTAATTTCTTGTTGCTGGCTGAGTTAACTTTGAGAGAAAATATTAGGGCCAGGGAAAGGCAATTGTGTGAAAAAGGAAAATGTGTAAAGTAGTATTGGTAATAAATGTTAACAGAGCAACAGTATGAGATCTGGGAGGATGGATATTAGATTCATGTAAGTTGTGTAGAGTTATAGCAGTAAGTAAAGTACCTATAACGAGATAGTCAACTGAATATGGGAGGAATATAGTATGAATTAAAAAGCCAGTGATTTCATGAGAGAGGGAAAGAGAAAAGAAAGACAATAGTATCAAGAGTGGATAAAAGACAGAAAACAAAACAAAGGTATTAGAAATTAAAAGTTAGACAATTTGGGGACCAACGAAAGGGAGGTGGAATATAGGAGAGACAGTAGATGATGAAGGATATCAAGATGTGGGGGAAAGGGGATAGTATAGGTGGCCAAAATCAATTCACAGAGAAACAAGGAAATGGAGGATTGGGAAACCCATCAAATGTGAGGTGTTCCCTGCAGCACCTATTGTATAATTAAGATAAAATAAAATAAGAAGAAAAAGAAGGAAAAGAAAAAGAGAGAAGGAAAAAGGGGGGGGCAAAGAAAAGGGAGGGAAATAAGCAAGAAAAAGAAAAGAAGAAAAAAAAACCCTAAATAAATGAAAAAAGACCTTGGGGTATACAATGGGAGAAAAGACTAGGAGATAATGCAATATTAGCAACCAAGACAATAAAAAAAAAGAGAGAGAAAAGAGAAAAAGGAAAGAAAAGAAAAGAAAAAAAATGCAAATGCCGAGGGCTAGGCCAATCAAAGACCTCAGATGGCCCTCAGGGCATGGTAGATTCAGGGATGGGAAGTCTGTGATATTGCAGACTCAAAAGGTGTGAGTCTCTGGGGTGTGGGCCACCAAGGTTTAGGGAACACAGACCTGGCAACCTCAAATCCAGTTAACAGGGAGCCTGGGAGCACCGCAGTGCAACACAGCCTTCAGGGATACCCCCAGCTGGGTGCCAGCCCTATGCAGGGGGGGGGGGGGGGAGGGCGGAGGTCACATCCACAAACTCTGACCGCTGTGTTAGAAACCCAATATTCCCCCTCTCACAATAGTCTCTTCTGTCGCTGTCTCACCAAGTTGACTTCAGGACACCTCCTGCCCTGGAAGCACCCGAAACAGCCTGCTGGGGGCGCCTCTGTATTGCTATCAATTTAAGGACCTCTGCAGATTGGCAGCCAGCCCTAGGGGGCGGGTCTCTAGCCAGAAGTGCTGATCTCCATGTCAGAAACCCAAATTCCACACCTAGCAAAAAACTCCTCCATCTCTGTCTCACCAAATCGGTTTCCAAACACCTCCTGCCCTGCAAGCCCCCAAATAGCCCGCTCAGGGCTTATGAATTCCCCAGCGCAGCACAGCCTCCAGGAATTGCCACCACCATGCTGCCTGCCCCAGGCAGAAGCGTCCTGTGCGCAGCCCCTATCTCTGTGAAAGAGACCCTAAATTCTACCTTTTACATGATCTTCTCTGTCACCGTCCCACCAAATCAATGTCCAAACACCTCCTGCCCTGCAAAACTCCAAAACAGCCTGGTCCTGAAAAATTTCCAACGCTGTCCAGCCGCTTCTTTGCAGGAGAGACTATAAGGTGATCACTCAGACACCATCGTTCGTGTTATGCATTCTTTTAGATACAATGGTGAATAAAACACAATCTCTGCCTTTATGGATCTTATATTCTAATGGGGGGTTGAGATAATAAACAAATAATTACAACATCAGGTGGTGATAAGATTAAGGAAGGAAAATAAAGTAGGCTTATGGACTAAAGAGTAAGGGGATACTTACTTCATTATCAGTAAAGATAATGGGAAATAACCCAAACATCTGTGTTAGTATATCTATATGTTTGAAAAGAGGGTCCATCCTGGAACAAAGCCTCTCAAAAGAATAAGGGGGAGCCCCACACGCAAGGAGTGCGCCCGTGAGGAAAGCCGCCCAGCGTGAAAAGAAAGTGCAGCCTGCCCAGGAATGGCGACGCCCACACTTCCCGTGCCGTGCAGCTGACGACAACAGAAGCGGACAAAGAAATAAGACGCAGCAAATAGACACCAAGAACAGACAACCAGGGGAGGGGGGGGAATTAAATAAATAAATAAATCTTTAAAAAAAAAAAAAAAAAAAAAAGAATAAGACTCCAGACACTGAAGTCAAGGCAGTTCTTACTGCTGAATCCAAGAACTTCCATTTGCAGGTGAGAAAACTATGTGCAGAGGAACAAAATTATTTGCAGGGTGGGGCCGGGACTAAAAATCAGGTTCCTTCAAACTTATTCAGTTTGTCCTTTTCCCATTGTCCCTGCTAACACATGGAAAAAGGGCACAGGAGTTGTTTTGATATAGCATCCATCTTAGCAATGAATGCAGTAGTTGCACAGTTCATGCAACTTGTTTGAAATGACTCCTCCTGTCATTTTCTCCATGAATTACCACATATATTGATGGTTGAGAAGCAATTTTCACATATAAAACTGCTTTTAACTTAGACTTACCCACTGCCCCAACATGAGCCGCATAGAAACATTTTTTTTCTTAATCTAGGAAAAATACAATTTCACTTTTTGAAAGACCTTTGGCTTCTTTCAAAAAAAAAAGCTCCACAGGCACCTGTTATCTCTCCAGGAACATTTAAGATGGCTAAGCCTGACCTTTTCCTTATTTTTGAGGTTTTTGAAATGTGAATTATTTTGCCATTTTCTATTCTTTTAGTTTTTATGCGGACTTTGTGAATTTGCTAAAAGGCGCCTTTCCTCAGCGTTTGCCTCCACTGGAGGTCCATTATCATTGCCTCGCTCCCCAACAACTGCAGGTGGACTGGGATGTTGATGGTGTTGGGACTCACGGAGAACTCTCAGCGTGCCACTCTTCTAGCTCTGCTGCCCCAGAAAGAGTTCAGGTGTGTCTCTGCCAACGTAGCATTAATGGTCAGTCACCATGGCATTGGCAATACTTATTTTTCCAAGGTTACTCAACCCATTCTTTTGATAACAGTTTATTTCCTTCTTAGCAACAGATATATGGCTATAAAAGTTTGTCCACATTCTTAAAGGAAGAAAGCGAGTGACACTGGCACTCCTACTAAAAGTCCATTTAACTGGTAATGTAGTTCCACCATAAGACTAATAGTACCATTCTGAGAGTTTGATTCTGGAGGAAGAAGCATTTGGGGTAGAAAGGAAAAAAAGCATATGAGTAAAAGAAGGCAATATTGTGAAAAGTGAATTTTCTTACCCATTCCTAATTGCAGAGATGGGGCGAAAATTTTCAAAGCAGTGAAGCTTATCATTTTAAAATCATTTTTCCTCTCCTATTTCCTGAGAGCCCAATCATGCAGTGACTGTGCTAGGTTAAAGAGGGGTGCAAATTCTTTTACATTTTCCCCATCATTAAGTGGGGCCTAGCCCCTGCCTAGTTTAACACACCAAGGCTACTGTTAGAAATACCACAGGCTGGGTGGTGCAAACAATAGGAACTTTGTGTTTACTTTATTTTTATATCAATGTTACAAGTTCTTCCATTAACACAAGATAATAACTACATAACAATAAGTCTCCTTACATTTGTTCATTCCTCAATCATGAAAAATTTGGAATGATATCTACTCTGCTTCAGACTGAGCAAAGACTTAGATATTATGGGGTAGAGTAAAGAAATAGTTTTGCTTGTAGTTGAGTATGCTCCTTATTTTGGGGATTGGACTGGTCCATCATCGTTTTGACTGTTGTCCAGGTCAAGTTCAAAGAACTGGGGAATAGGAGTTGGCCTTAAATCTGCTGGGTTTCAGGGCTCAACTGGCATGAACAATGTAAAGATTTATGCCTTTGAGAAATATATTTAAGAGGTACATTGAAAAGTCTAGGTTCACTTAGAAGAATCACAATTAGGCAAATTAATTGGGGAAATAAATTTGCATCTATTCTCAGATAGGGCCTGCTGAAGGGATGTTGACTTCATGAGGCTATGTGCCTTGCCAATAGTGTCCAAACAGCCATAGAGCCCTCGGGAGCACTTTTGTTTGATGTTTTGTTTACCATGGCAGTTTGTGAAATCTGCCTGAGACCTGCACAAGCATAATCTCTCGAATGACCTTCCAACTCACTTTGAAATCTCTTAGCCATAAAAACTCTGTTGTATTTAGTGTTTCCCCCTTTAGGTCAAGGATTTTTTTCCAAATGTGTTGTAGATTAATGCTTGATATAATCCCTTGGACCCAGGAAAGCTCCTCTCTGGGAGTCATATCCCACATGGGGAGAAGGTAGTTTATATACAGAGTTTGGCCTAGAGGGAGGCCATTCGAGCCATAAGGTTTTCAGGAGGTAACTCTTAGGCATTCATTATAATTAGGCTTAGTTTCATTATTACAGGAATAGGGCTCATAAATACAAGCATTAAGATTGAGGAGTTGGCATACTGAACTGTTTTCTTTTAATAGGCAAGGCTTATAGAGATTATTTGAGAAAGTAGCAGAACTGCAGGATGGAAGTTTAATATTTTGTTAGCTACTGTGTGGGCCTCTATCTATGCAGAAAACATACCTGTGACAACAAGAATATATTTATATCCCATAGAAGAATGCTTTGGACGCATTTTTCCTCATATACCATCCCTTTACCAACATCCTGTACTAGTGATGTACCATTGTTATAGCTCCTGAAAGAACATTTTTATATTTGTATTATTAACCACAATCTTCAGGCACCCAGCGTTCATTGTGTTATACAGTCCCCTGTTTTATCTTTTAGCTTTCCTTCTAGCAGCATATAAATATATGAACCAATATTTTCCCTTTCTACCATATTCACACACACATTTCAGTGCTGTTAATTACATTCACATTGCTGTGCCACCATCACCTGTCTACATTTCCAAAGCATTACAATCAACCTAATCAAAAATTCTGCACAGATTAAGCATTGGTTCACCATTCTGTATTCCCATTCTCTCTCCCGATAACCTATCATCCAGACTCTTCCTCCATGAGTCTGCTCACTATACTTAGTTCATTGATAACAGTGAAAATATGTAATATTTGTCCTTTTGTGCATGACTTGTTTCACTCAACATAAGGTGTTCTAGGTACATCCGTGCTGTCACATGTGACAGTACTCATTCCTTCTTAGAGCTGAATAATGTTCCATCATATGTATGTACCACATTTTGTTTATCCATTCATTGGTAGTTGGACTCTTGGGTTGCTTCCATCTTTTGGCAATTGTGCATAATGCCCCTATGAACATTAGTATACATTTATCTGTTTGTGTGTCTGCTTTAAATTCTTATTGGTATAAACCTAGTAGCAGGATTGTTGGAGCACATTGTAATTCTATACCATAGCAAACTGTCCTTCACATTGGCTGCACCATTCTACATTCCCACAAGTGATGAATGAATGTTTCTATTTCCTTACATCCTCTCCAACACTTGAAGTGTTTGTTTGTTTTTTAACTAACTGCCAGTCTAGTAGGTGTGAATGATATCTCAATGGAGTTTTGATTTACATTTCCCTAATAGCTAGTGATGTTGAGCATCTTTTTATGTACTTTTTAGCTATTTAATTTCTTCTTTGGAAAAATATCTGTTTAAGTCTTTTGCCCATTTTTAAAAATTGGGCTATTTGTAACTTTATTGTTGAGTAGTAGGATGTCTTTGTATATACTGAATATCCCTTATCAGATGTGTGGTTTCCAAGTATTTCCTCCCATTAACTAGACTCTCTTTTCACTCTTGGCAAACTCCTTTGAAGCATAAATTTTTTTTTTTTTAATTTTAAGGAGGTCCCATTTATCTATTTTTAATTTCATTGCTTGCACTTTTGGTGTAAAGTTTATGAAATCACTGTCTACCACAAGATCTCTTAGCTGCTTCCTTATTTTATCTTCTAGGTTTTATGTTCCTGGCTCTTATATTTAGATCTTTGATCCATCATGAGTCAATTTTTATATAGGGTGTTAGATAGGAATCCTGTCATACTTTTGTATATGGATATCCAGTTCTCCCAGCACCATTTGTTGAAGAGATTATTCTGTTCCACTTGATTGGTATTGGAAGCCTTGTCATATATCAATTGGCTGTAGATGTATGGGACTAATTCTGAACTCTCAATTCAGTTCCATTGATCAATATGTCTATCCTTGTAATGATACCATGCCATTCTGTCCACTAAAGCCTTGTAATATGCTTTAAACTTTGATAGTGTGGGTCTTCCAACTTTGTTCTTCTTTTTTCAAGAAGACACTTCAGGCTATTTGGGTTTTCTTACTGTTCCAAATACATTTGATAACTGACTTGTCCATTGCTGCAAAAAATGCTTTTGGAATTTTTATTGGGATTGCATTGACTCTGTGAAACAATTTGGGTAGAATTAGCTTCTTAATGTTACTTAGTCTTCCAATCCATGAACATGGAATGTTCTTCCTTTTATTTAGGTGTTCTTTTAGCAACGTTGTATAGTTTCCTATGTACAAGTCCTTTACATCCATAGTTAAGTTTATTCCCAGATAGTTCATTCTTTTAGTTGCTATTGTAAATAGATTTTTTTCTTGATTTCCTCCTTAAATTACTCATTATTTGTATGCAGAAATGATACTGAGTTTTGTGTGATGATCGTCTATCCTGTCACTTTGCTGAACTTATTTATCAACTCTAGTAGCTTTGTTGTAGATTTTTCAGGACTTTCTACATATAGGATCATGTCATCTGTAAATAGTGAACACTTTACTTCTTCCTTTACAATTTAGATGGCTTTTATTTCTTTTTCTTGCCTAAATGCTTTATCAAGAACTTCAAATACATGTTGAATAAAAGTGGTGACAGTGGGCATACTTTTTCTGGATCATAGAGGAAAAGCTCTTCACATTTGAGTATGTTGTCTGCTGTGGGTTTTCTATATGTGTCCTTTATCTTGTTGAGATTGTTTCCTTCTACTCCTATCTTTTGAAGTGTTTTTATTATCAAGAAATCATGCTGAATTTTGTCAAATGCCTTTCCTGGATCAATAGAGATAATCAAGTAATTTTTCTCCATTGCACTGTTAACATGGTGTATTACACTAATTGATTCTATAATGTTGAACCATCCTTGCATACCTAGGATAAAACCCACTTGACCATGGTGTATAATTCATTTAATATGTTGTTGGATTTGATTTGCAAGTATTTTGTTGATGATTTTTGCATCTAAGTTCATTAGAGAGATTAGTATATAATTTTCTTTTCTTGTAGCATCTTTATGTGGATTTAGTATTAGGTGATGTTGGCATCATAGAATAAGTTAGATAATTTACCCTTCCCTTCAATTTTTTGAAAGAGTTTGAGGAGAATTGGAATTAGGCTTTTTTTTTTTTTTTTTTTTTTTTTAATGATTAGTAGAATCCACCTCTGAAGCTAACTGGTCCTTGTCTTTTCTTTGTTGGGAGGTTTTAATGACTGATTTAATCTCATTACTTGTGATTAGTCTGTTGAGGTTTTCTATTTCTTCCTTCATCCATGTGGGTTGTTCATATACTTCTAGAAATTTGCCCATTTCATCTAAGTTGTCCAATCTGTTGGCATACAATTTTTCATAGTATCCGCTTGTATCCTTTTTATTTATTTATTCAGTGGGATCTGTAGTGATATCCCCTTTCTCATTTCTGATTTTATTTGCATAATCTCTCTTTTTTTCTTTCTCAGTCTAGCTAGGGGTTTGTCAATTTAATTGATTTTGTCAAAAAACACCTTTGGGTTTGTTAATTCTACTTTTTATTCCCAATTTCATTTAATTTTACTCTAATCATTGATTTCTTTTCTTTTTCTTGCTTTGGGTTTAGTTTTCTGCTCTTTCCCTGGTTCCTCCAGATGTGCAGTTTGGTCTTTGATTTTAGCTTTTCCTTCTTTATAATATAGGCATTTAGGGCTATTTCCCTGTCATTTCCCTGTCAGCATTGCCTTCACTGCATCCCGTAAGTTTTGATATGTTGTGCTCTCATTTACATTTGCCTCAAGCTATTTGCTGATTTCTCTTGTAATTTCCTCCTTGACCCACTGATTGTTTAAGTATGCTGTTTACCTTCCATATGTTTGTGAATTTTCCAGTGCTCCACCTGTTATTGACTGCCGGCTTCATTCCACTGTGGTCAAATAAAGTGTTTTGTATAATTTCAATCTTTCCAAATTCATTGAGAATTGTTCTATTTCCTAATGAGAATAATCCATGAGCACTTGAGAAAAATGTAGATCCTGCTGTTTCTGAGTGAAATATTCTATATATCTGTTAGGTCTAGTTCTTTAACATATTATTCAGGATCTCTGTTTCTTTATTGATCCTCAGTCTAGATGTTATGTCTATTGGTGAGAGTGTATTGATGTCCTCCACTATATTGAAGAGGGGTCTATTTCTCCTATCAGTTTTGCCAGTGATTGACTCATGCATTTTTGCGGCTGCCTAGTTAGGTGTTTAAATACTTACGACTACTTTTCTTTTCAGTAGATTGTCCCTTTTATTAATATATAGTGTCCGCCTTTGACTCTTATAATTTTGCATTAAAATCTATTTTGTCCAATATTAGTATAGCAACCCCAGCTCTTTTTTGGTTACCATTTGCATGGAAAATTGTTTTCCAATCTTTCTATTGCAACCTTTTTGTGTCCTTGGGTCTAAAGTGAGTCTCTTTTAGAGAACATATAGATTTATCATATTTTTCTAACCATTCTGCCAATCTGTGCCTCTTAATTGGGAAATTTAATCCATTAATATTCAATATTATTCCTGTAAAGTCAGTACTTACTTCAACCATTTTATCTTTAGGCTTATTTATATCTTATCTTGGTTTTGTTTCTATTTTTACCCATTTAGTTACCCTTACCAATAATCTTTCTATTTTCTCCTTAAAACTTCTCTCTCCTTTCTTTTCCTTTTAAACTTCAGGATTCCCTTTAATATTCCTTAAAGTGCAGGACTCTTGTTGATGTATCCTCTCAATTTCTGTTTATCTGTGACTATTTTAGTATAATCCTCATTTTTTGAAGGACAATTTTGCTGGATACAGAATTATTGGCTGGCAGTTTTTCTTGTACAGCACCTTAACTTTTTCATACCATTGCCTTCTCAGCTCCATTTCAGGTGAGAAATCAACTCTTAGTCTTACCAAGCAGCATTGGTATGTGATGGATCTATCTTCTCTTGCTGCTTTCAAGATTATCTCCTTATCTTTGGCATTTGACAAACTGATTATTATGTGTCTTAGAGTAGATCTGTTAGGATTTATTCTTTTTGGAGTATGCTGTGCTTCCTGGACTCATACTTCCTTCTCCCTCAGAAGACTTGGGAAATTTCTGGCCTTATTTCCTCAAACATACCTTCTGCCCCTTTTCCCTTCTCTTTTCCCTGTGGGACACCTATAATTTTTTGTTTTGTTTTGTTTTTCATGCTGTCATTCAATTCCCTGTGTCCATGCACAATTTTTCTTTCCCTTTTTTTTTTTTCTCTTTCTATCTGCATTTCTGTCTGTGCAATTTTGGATATCCCATCTTCTAATTCACCAAATCCTTCCTCTGCCTGTTTAAATCTCCTGTTATGTGATTCTATGGTATTTTTAATTTTTTCTATTTTGCCTTTATGTATGTTTTATTTATTTATGTATGTTTACAATTTCTTCTGTATGCTCACCCAGTGTCTTCTTAATACCTTTTATCTCTTCTTCAATCTCCTTGAATAGATTTAGATTTGTGGGGATATCTTTGAGTAGTTTTTCCAAATTCTTGGTCTCCTCCAGCTTCTAGTTTGCTCCTTTGACCAGACCATATCTTCCTGTTTCTTAGAATGGCTTGTAATTGTTTCTTGATGTCTAGGTATCTATTTATCTTGATGGGTTTACGCTGTTGTTAAGTTTCTCTTTCTTGCCTAAGGTTTTATTTTGTTTGCTTTGTATTAAGGTTCTTCTTTGACACTTGGTTCCACTTATTATACTTCTTGAGAATTTCCCCTGTTTAACTGAAAAAAAGAAAAGAAAAAATGGAAAAAAGAATACTAAAAAAGAGAAAAAGAAAAAAGATTAAAGAGAAAAGAAAGTAAGAGGAGAAAAGAAAAAAATAGGTCTCCCTCTTAGGTCACTGTTGTCCGCTAGGCCCCTCCTCACTGGCTGCCTGTCCCAATCACCCTACCTCTTCCCTATGCCCAGGAAGTCTGCCTGTCTTCCTGCCACTTCTGGAGGATGAGTGTGTTCTGCTACTTTCCAATCCACCATCTTGTGTCTCCTCAACAATAGGAATTTAATATCTCACAGTTTAGGAAGTTTGAAGTCTGAAACAGGTGATGACAGGATCATGTTTTCTCCAAAGTCTATAGCATTCTGGTAGTGGCTTGTCAGCAATCCATAACTCAATCTCTATGTCCATCACATGGCCATCTGTCTTTTTCTGTCTGCTATTCTTCACTCTGTCCAAATTTCTTATGAGGACTCCAGTCATATTGGATTAATGCCCATCCTGATTCTGTTTGGACTCACCCTAAGTAATAACATCTTGAAAGATCCTATTTAGGAATGGGCTCAAATTTACCAGACAAGGTGAAGGACTTGAACATGTTTTTGAGGCAGACATGATTCAATGAAAAACATTCCTTCTTGAAACTGGTCAGAAATTATGATACTTTATCAAATAGAATGCTGTGGAAGTGATTCTGTATTGATTACCAGGCCCAGGTTTAAGAAAGTTAGGTAGCCTCTACTACATTTCTCTTGAAATACTTACAGTTGGGACCCAGCTGCCATGCTGTGAGGAAGCCCAATCTGCTCTGTTGAGGGGCCTGTGGAGAAATGAACTGAGATTCTGATAGTCTCAGCTGAACTCCCAGCTGAAAGCCAGCACCAATTTATGAGCCATATGAGTAACCAATCTTGAAAAAGTTCTGCAGCTCCAATTCAGGATTCAGTTCAGATGAGGCGTGAATGACTAATGTGGATTTAAGCTACTCAGAAAAATATTTTAAAGAGGATTTTAAAATATAGGTAAAACTTTAATTGGCAACATTCCAACTAATTATAATAAAATAAATTTGAAAGCGCAGGAGATACTATGAGGAAGGATATTCTCAGAATGGATCATTGGTTGAGGAATACAAACTATGTAGACTGTCCTCAAATTGTAGCTCCAGGTTAAGTAGTATTAAATCAAGAATATGCAACTCAGGGAAACGGACTTTGGCCCAGTGGTTAGGGCGTCCGTCTACCACATGGGAGGCCCGCGGTTCAAACCCTGGGCCTCCTTGACCCATGTGGAGCTGGCCCATGCGCAGTGCTGATGCGCGCAAGGAGTGCCGTGCCACGCAGGGGTGTCCCCCGCGTAGGGTAGCCCCACGCGCAAGGAGTGCACCCATAAGGAGAGCCGCCCAGCGCGAAGGAGGCAGCAGCCTGCCCAGGAATGGCGCCGCCCACACTTCCCGACCCGCTGACGACAACAGAAGCGGACAAAGAAACAAGACGCAGCAAAAAAACACAGAAAACAGACAACCGGGGGAGGGGAGGGGAATTAAATAAATAAAAAAATAAATCTTTAAAAAAAAAAAAAAGAATATGCAACTCATGTTCTACTACTTACTTGGAAATAAAAGGGGCACCATATATAACATTTTTTGTTGTATTTTAAAATAGTTCACTGTTTACCCTCATGGCTAGGTTGCATGTTCCTTTAAGGCAGGAAAGATCTCTAGCTCATCCACATACCTTCCACTATACCTAGTACATTGTATTGTACATAGTAGGTGCTCAAAATATATTTGCTATGTGAAATAACAGTCCTCGACACATATTTACTATTGGTTTAATTGTCAAAAAGTGACCAAATTTTATGAGACATTAAAATAATATAGCCAAGTCAAATATATATATATCTTTTTCTTGCCTCTTTATTGCACTGGCTGAAATGTCTAGTACCATGTTGAATAAAAGTGGTAAGTGGGGCTGACTTCTTTTTCTCATTCTTGATCTTAGAGGAAAAGCTTCAAACATTTATCCATTAAATACAGAAGTTTCTGCTGTTTTGTTTTATATTAACTAAGATTAGGCTTAACAGACACACAAAGTTTTCTTTATTCTTAAGTTGTCAAAAATTTGTTAAGAATATATGTGGAATTTTATTGACAATTCTTTTTACATCCATTAAGATGATCATGTGATTTTTTTCTCCTTTGTTATGTTAATGTTCATGATTTATGTAATGAATTATTTTGATAATTTTCAAATATAATAATTTCCTTACATTCCTTGAATAACCTTACATAGTTGTATTGTACAGTTCTCTTTATATGTTTCTTGGTTCATTTTGCTTATACTTTATTCAAGATTTTTACATCTGTGTTCATCACATGGGCCTATGATTTTCTTTTATTTTAATTTCCTAGTCAGGTTTTATTTTCAAGGTTAGGTTGTCCTCACAGAACAAACTGAGAAGGGTTCCATCTTTTTTCTGATTTCTGGAATACTAACTATTTGGGAGCAATCACCATTAAAGCCAGTTAGGTGTTTCCTATGAAGGAAAGTTTTAAATAATGGATTTAATTTTTTCACAACCCAGAAGCAGATTAAAATAATAAAATACATGATCAAATGATGTTTCTTACAAAAATGTAGTGATGGATCAAAATTAAAATCTATCAATATCAAAACTGCATTTCTTGATTATTAAATAGATGAAAATATAAAGGTTTATTTCTTAGTTAATGATAGTGGATGGTATATATATTCGACACTAATCTATTTTTACAAATATATTGGTCCAAATAATAATCACCAATAAGTTTTATTTAACTAGAAAAGGTAAATTTAACTTCATTATATAAAAACAGTAATCAAGTAAGAAGAATCAGGGGAAGTAGATGTAGCTGAAGTGATTGCACTCCCATCTACCATATGGGAGGTCCAGGGTTAGATTCTGGGGGCCTCCTGGTGAAGGCAAGTTGACCCACACCACAGAGAGCTAGCCTGTGCAGAGAGCTGGCCACTCGGAGTGCTGGCTGCACAGGAGTGCTGGCCCACAAAGTGAGCTGGCCTGAGTGGAATGCTGGCCCATGCAGAGAGCAGGTGAAGCAAGATGATGCAACAAAAAAAGATACAGAGGAGAGACAGTAAGAGATTCAGCAGACCAGGGACCTGAGGTGGCACAAGAGATTAAGCACATCTCTCCCACTCTGGAAGGTCCAGAATTGGTTCCCAGTGCCACCTAATGAGAAGACAAGCAGGCACAGAAGAACACACAGCAAATGAACACAGAGAGCAGACAAGTGCAAACAACGAGGGGGAGGGTAATAAATTTTTTTTTTTTAAAGAGAAGAATCAGAAAACTAAGAAAAGAAGATGAATGCCATAAGGGCAGAAACAGAAGGAACCATCTCTAGCAAGTATTGAAATGTAACAGGAAGTCCAAAAAATAATAGGGCACTTCCACAGATAGAGACAAACGAATAGATCAGAATAGAAAGCTTAGGAATAGAAACAAGGTTTTTTAAAAACTTCATTACATGTTAAAAATAACACTTCTCATCAGAGTGAAAAGAGATATTTTAGTAAATGGTATATGAAAATTTGCTATCTGAAAAAAAAACAAAGCTGGATCCATTTCTCACACTGTATCCTAATACTAGGATATATTCAAAGCACATAGAATTTTAAAATGAAAATAATAGATCAATAGAAATTATAACAGAAAACCTAGAAGAAATTTGCTTAACCCCTGAATTAGGTAGACTTTTCTAACTATAACATAAAGGGAAAATAAAACTGCTTGAGTTAACTACAAAAATGCAAAACCTTTTGCAGAACAAAAACTCAGGCCCCAAGTCTACTGAGTCAACTAAGACAATTGATAAACATGCTATTTACCATAAGAAAGGACATTCTTTTAAATATATACAGTTATAATAGCTCTGATGTACACCCAACCAAAAAATGGGCAAAGGACAGCCCCAAGTACAGGGGCAGTGGCTAGTGAAGGAGGATGGACCATTGAAAGGCCCTTGATATTGATGACTGTACTTAAGAACCTTTTCTTTTCAAATTGAAACTTAACCTAGAATTATAGGTTGCCTAAGAGTTACCTCTTGAGAGCCTCCTTGTTGCTCTAATGTGGCCTTTCTCTAAGCCAAATTCAGTATATAAATGCATTATCTTCCCCCTGGTGCGGGACATGACTTCCGGGAATGAGTCTTCCTGGCACAGAGGATTACTATCAAGCACAACTAGCAATGCTACCGGAAAAAGACTTGACCAAGAGGGGGGAATAGTAAAGACAAATGAGTTTATATTGGCTAAGAGACTTCAAAGTGAGTTGGGAGATGATTCCAGAGGTTATACTTATGCACCCCTCAGCCGGACCTCATTGACTGCCAAAGTAAATACTACCTCAGATAGTGGGGCTGCTGAGGGTCCTGGTGACATCCAGACAGTACAGGCAGGGCAGCCGGCTCAGGAGTTTGGCACCTTGCCAGCGGGCCTTTGTTTGGAATTATGCTCCCCAGTGTGACAGAGACGAGACGGACTCAGTTTGGTTTCCCTACACGTGGCTCTTCTGCTCCTTCTATTTGAATCTATAGTTAGTACTAGAACTGATAGGTTTGTGTCCAAGAAATTTAAATCTTTTGCTTTCCACATGCCAGTCGGCATGCATCTTCACAGAGTTACAACACCTATTCTCCAGTTCACTGGACTCACCCAGGACAACTAACAAGGAAATGATGATGGACAATGACCATCCCAAGGAACAGCAAGAGTCAACAACTGCAAGCAAGATAGCGTCATCCATCAGCCCCATGGGATCCAAGCCCCCTCTCCATTAGAGATGGAATGGGCATCACCATCCCAGAATCCTCAGGATTGGGGAATGAACAATGGACTAGAGTAGACTTAATGCTATTCTACTACAGACTTATTGTTATTCTAGCAATGGAAGAAGTTTTATCATTGATGTGGAAGCAGTGGCCTCTGGAGGTTCTGAGCGGAGGGAGAGGGAAAAACAGCTGTAGTATGGGGGCATTTTTGGGACATTGGAATTGTCCTGAATGATGTTGCAATGACAGATACAGGCCATTATATATCTTGTCATAACTTAAAAAATTGTGCAGGAAAGAGTTTAAAGTATAGTGTAAACTATGATCCACACTTAGTGGCAATGCTCCAATATGTATTCATCAATTGTAACAAATGTATCAGTAATGAAGGAAGTTGTGAATGTGGAACAGTATGGGAGGGAGAGGGGGCTGGGACATACGGGACTCCTCTACATTTTTAATGTAACATTTATGTAATCTCAGTGTCTTTAAAAAATAAAATAAAATAAATAAAAACAAACAAACAAAACCAGTCTATTCACAGCACCAGAAATACAAGTGCAAAGATGAGCAGCTTCAGTCATAATAAGAAAAATGCAAGTCAACTAATAAGATATCATTTTTCACGTATCAGATGGACAAACACCGAACAGATTAATATTGCACTGCCATTGAAGATAAGTGAAAACTGGCACTTGTTTCTATTTGTCAGTAAGAAAGTAAATTGATTCAACCATGATGGAGGGAAATTTGGTATGTTCTTTTAAAATCACAAAGGCATACACCCTTTCATCCTACTATTCCACTTCTAGGAATTCCCAAATCTATACTGGTATAAATGTGACAAGATTATTCAATACTATATTATTAGAACAGGTGTGCAAAACCCTTGGAATAAATGTATAATTGGATGTATATTTTTAAAACTTTTTACAAGGATACCTCATGCATATAGCACCATTACATACTACCTTCAATAGGATCTGGGGTAGCAAAATCCATATATAAAATATTAATATTTCTGCAGTAAACTATGTCCATATGACCCCTAAGTGGGATAAACAAAGAGTATGAATAGTACATGATTTAGATATGATTCTTTTTTATGGTAGTCACTGATATTTTAAATAGTGGAATACGTATAGATGAGCAGTTCTCAAAGTAAAGCATGTGTCACAATCACCCAAACCCTTAGGCAAACATAAATTCCTGGGTCTCAGACAATCTGACTGAGTAGGTGTGGGATGGGCCCTTATCATTTGCATTTTTGTCATATTTCTAGGCAATGCTGAGGGTGCGGGCCCCAGGGATCACAGTTTGAAAATGTTTCTACAGACCATCAACACTTTGGACTTCTTTCTGTGAATAATAGTCAATAAAACTTAAACAAGCCTTATTGCCTATACCTTTCCATGTGTTGAATATTATTCATCAGCAATGAATACCTTGCAGAAAGGGCACATCAGCATGACCTGTAACCAGGCTGGAGACAGACGTCTGAGGATGGGTCAGAACCAAGGTTCTTAAATTACCAAGCCCACCACAGCCTCACCAGACTTCGCGAGAGATAGCCTTGATAGAGACTTCTGGCACTCTCCATCTCATTATCAGGGGTTTCTGTCTAAGAAGTTTCGGTTGAATTATGTAACCTGTTCTAGTCTCTTGCTCGCTGATTAAAGAATGTTGTTCGAGAATAGCAATTAACTGATCCCTCATTTTCTCACCATCTTCTATTTAAAATTTTAATATTTACACAATTTCCCCATCATTCAGGTAGTACACAAGAGGTGTTCTTATCTAACTTTTCCACACTTTTCTGGCTGATAAACTTTGATGTAAATGATGAGGTTTGATATCGTCTCTTACATTTCCACAAAGGGATCATTTAAAGTCTCCTTCAGAAAGGTTTTTCTAATATTACTGCAGGCTCCATGGCTGTGCTGAGAATTTGTTAATGTTGATTTATCAACATAATTCCAAGCATTAGCCTTATTATAACTGGTGTCCTGTGAATTGAATTCCTTTAGGAAATCTTGGATAACTCACCCTCTGTTAATTGTAGCAGGTTTGTTTATACTGCTCTTCATGAAGGGCAGGAGTCATATTACAGACTCACAGTGGGGGAAATACACATACCCATGAATAATAATATTTTTGTGTGTAGAGTAAAAAAGCTATTTGCTGTTTACAAGTTTATTTCTGAGTTGCAAAGATTATTTCCCCTCCCCCACGTTTTTAGAATTTCCTGTGTTGCCCCATTCAATCTTGGCAGCTACAACCAGACAGACAGAAAACGCAAAGACCTTCGTCATCTTGCATGTGCAGTGGGAACCTCAGAGGCAGGCACTGACTGCTCCAGGTCTGCCAGAGATGTATTAATAATATTTTAAAATCTCCTTCTGGACAAACTGGCCCAAAATGACTGCACATGGCTTGTACAAATTTGTTTTTAAATCAGTGAGAAAATATTTCTTTGTTAATCTCTGCATTTCTATTAAATAATAATGCATAGTATAATCAAATAACCTTTCCAATATCTTGGATGTTGAATTTTCTAATTACCATCAATTCACCTTATGTGCAGCCTGCAGATCAATATACCCACAGTCAACATGATTTTCTATCTGTAATACCTGTTGATGTTCTCTCTTCAGCCAGTTAAGATTTTCTAGGAATCCACCACCAGTGCCATATTTTTGTCAACATTAAATCTGTTCAAGACTACATTTTTCAGTAAGTATCATCTTAGGAAGTTTGTCAAAGTAGGTTTTGCACCATAGATTTTCAGATATATTTCTCCATGGTGCTTTTTAAGTTTTGGGAGTCAATCTTGTCACTATCCACATACTCACCTTCACTATTCAGTGCTCCATGGTCTCTTCCAGCTGGTTTCATGACCGACAAATCACTTAGTGTCATAGATTCATGTTTTATCATTGCAGCCATACAATTAGCACTTATCGTGACCTTCATTTTCTACCCTGGGCAATGTGTTCCTCTATTTCCTTAGTTTTGGACCATCACCATCAAATTTATTTGATGCTGTTTAACATACTGTCACAGGATGATATGGACTCACCCATATTTCCTCTTCTGGTTCTTACTGTCACCAAGGTAGTAGCTTTAATTCTAAAGGTAGTTTTACAGTTGAATTTCAAACTAAAGTGAAAAATAACCAAAAATTCAACAGAACAACAAATCATCAAAAATATATTTGCAAGCAGCAGAAGCACATATTACTTTTGGGATCACAGGGACACAAATCTTATCAGTAAAGATTAGATTTGCAGGCAAATCAATTATGGCATAAAGCTTATTTTTAAAAAAACAGCTTTTAGAAATTATCAAAATTTGAATAAGGACTATGAGTTAACATAAAAAAATATTAGAAACAATTTAAATAGCCACTTGGGGCCTGATTAAATAAATGCTGTACATGCTCTACAATGTAATGACAGGAAGCTCTCAAAATGAGGGAGGGAGCACTGAATACATTGATGTCAAAAGACTCCCAAGATTTATTATTACATGAAACAAGCTAGGTACTGAGCAATGTTTATACATTTTTCTATTCCCGTAGAAAAAGGGAGAGAGAAAGACCTACCTTTTATAGGAAAACAGAAACTGTTGTGTGGGAGAGGCTTTTCACTATATGCTTTTTTTGAGTAATTTTTAATACTAAAAAATACTGTGGGGTATTCCACAGATTTCTATTACTTTCCTTTCAAGAAACTAAATACCTGACTAACTGAAAGAGAATACAATGGAAAAGCTGAAGAAAGCACATGTGGTAGGTTGAACTACCTTAGAAGAAAAACCTTATCTTATTCCTATTTCTACTGGTGTGAACCCATTGGAAACAGGATTTCTTGAAGAGGTTATTTTTAGCTAAGGTATGACCAACTGAATGTGGATGGGTGCTAACCCTTTCACTGGAGGCCTTAGAAGGAGAAGGCCAGAAGCAGAAAGCCAATAACCCAGAGGAAAAAAGAGAGGACATGGCTATGTGACAGGAAAACCAAGGAACCCGAGGACTGCCCGTCAGCTAGAACACTGTCGACCCCAGGAGAAAGCCAGCCTTCCGGCCTCTGAAACGGTGACCCAATAAACTCCTGTTGTTTAAGCTCAGACTAGTCTGTGGCATCAGTGATAGCAGCTTAGTAAATCAAGACAGCAGGGATGTGAGTCTGGATATTGTGGTGTACCACTCAAAGTCAAAAAGCAGCCAACCAGTCGAGGTGAAGCCTCCACTAGCCAAGAAATCAATACCATAGCTTTCTGGTCTAGATTAATTATATGATTTATTTAACACTGTCATTACCATTTACAGTGGACAGTTAACAGGATTCCTGTATCTTATCAGTGGGGAAATGGTGGACAGGACTATAGGAGGGGAAAAGGCATTCAGGTACCTGAGAGTTTGTAAATTGAGCACATCTACTTTCAAGGTGCATAGAAACAGGAAAGGTGCATGTTGGTCCTATGTTTACTTCCATTTACTTTCAGAATCAGAAGAATTTCAATTAGGATAAGTCATTTAAACTGTTCAGGTATTATTTATGAGACTGAAAAGTCAAGAGAAGTTCATTGACAGAGTGTTTCCAAAGGATTTGACAATGCCTAGTGTTTTCAAAAGAATGCGATGATGCTTCCATTAGTGTTCTGATGAACATGATGAAATATGGGAGCACTGAAACAGTATATTTAGGTATATTTACAACTATTTAAATATTATTTCCACATAAGAATTGATTAATGGATCATTGTTTAAAAGGGGCAAGACTGCTAGTGGGATTGGCAGAGTTCTGCTGGTCCTGCTCTGTTTAACTTTTTAAAATTTTGACTTCTGTATCTATTCATTCTGTGAATGTTTATTGAGACTCCACAATACTTGAGACTCTGCCAGTGTACTTGGGATGTAAACAGAGGGCAATGTTTCAACATGCAAAATCAAATCATGAGAGCTACCAAATCCAAAGCTAGGGTCAATTTACTCCTTTGAGGTTTAAGTACACTGTATGTGTGTGTCTGATGAGTGTGCGTGTTTTCCTTATTTTCCCCCAGTGCATTCTAGCAAAGAGCATGTCTTTCTTTCTCAATGGGGATCTTAGGTTCTCTTTTCTCTTAAAGCCTGTCTCTGGACAAGTGATGTTCAAAATGTATTAATGTGTTTTCTTTTTATACTAAGGTTTAAAAAATATACCCTTGCAAATAATTCATAATTACATTAACTTAGAGCTTTGACAAATGTCACATTCCTAGCCAAAGCAATAGGTAGGATAGTTCAGGAAATATATGGTATCTGTCCATTCTTTCCTTGTATCCCATATGCTGACAATGGAGCTAATGGAGTTTTGTTTTATTTTGAATGTGAACTAAGTACACCATGCTCTAATATTTCAAAGATGGTCTAAAGACTGAAATCTTGAACAAAATGTACTATATGGATTGAGGCAGTATTAATATGAAGTTGATTTTTAAGGTCACTTGTATACAATAAAAGTTCAGTGAGTAACTCTTTAAATAGGTTTTCCAGACACAGCATATTTTTGAAGTTTTCTTCTTAATTAAATACACTTAATAATTTCCAGTAATGAACTGTAAAACAGTTGCTGCTACCTTCAGAATTAGTATAGGGAAAAATTACATTAATTTATTTGGAATATTAAATATTTATAGCTAGAATATGATTTAGAGGGAATCATCAGCAGAAATTTAACCACTGTAACTCCTAGAGGCTGCATACTTACAAGCTTCTCAGAAAAAATTCTGAAAAATAGGCCAGAAATCCCATGGGGTGGATATAACAGGTTGGATAAAAATCAAACCATGCCTTTGAGGCAGGAAGGAGAACACATTCACTCTCGCTCCAAGGAACTGGAGAATAGTCATTATGCTCCCTCACGTTTTCCTTCACTGCTCACCTACATGCCTCTGAGAAAGCAAAACTCGTAACCAGGAAATGGATACTCAAAACCAAGAGTCTGAAGTTGACAATGTAAAGTTTCAGAGTGATAGAAAACATAGAAGCGGGCTGGATTTTTTGTATCTATCTCAGACTGATGATCAAAGAGCATAACTTTCAATTTTCACTCATTCGCAACAAGCGTAGGGGAGCTCATAGACACACACCCCCTCTTTAAACCCTTTCTGTTCTAGCACAAGCACAAGGTTGGACAATGGTAATGTAAGGACAGCCTGAGGATTCCGCAGCTACGTGGAACAAGTGACCTTGAGTTGCAGGTGAGAAGAAAGGCTGGAGTCCTGGACAGGCAACTGGACCCCTGCTGTGGGGCCCTCTTTATGATCATGAGCTTAACAGTAGAAGCACAAACTCGCTCGAGGATGGAAATGAATATTCATTTAGAATAAAAATATATCATATTATGAATTTTAAAAAGCCAAAAACTCTCAGAAGTAGAACATACCCAGAAAAATAGTAAAGTGCTCTTACTTAACTCCAACTCACCTCCACAATACTTTCAATTCACATGTTTGGCTGTTTACACTTTGGTTGCTTCTTTGCAAGACAATGTTTTTTGTGATATCACTGGAGAAAATGGAAAGTTAACCTATCTGTCTTTTAGCATGGTTGACTGAAATTTCCTTTTTCTATTAACTGTAGAGATCAGAGGTTGGAAGCCCTTTTCAAAACTTGGGGAGGGATCACAGCAATGTGTTCACATGTTTTTTTGTAAATTCTGAAAAAGTAAGATATTTTAAGCACAATCAGTTCAGACCTCTGGCACTCTGGACTCCAGCTTAGATCAAGGAACCCTGAATAACAACTTTGGAATTAAATTACTGTTCAAAGAGAAACTAGAGGAGTCTATACATTTCCCCCTCCCCCAAGATGGCTCCCTCATCTGTTTTGCTCATTGTTTGCATGTTGTCTTTTTTCTTTAGGAGGCACTGGGAACCAAACCCAGGACCTTCCATGTGGGAGGTGGGCACTCAACTGCTTGAGCTACATCCACTCCCCTGAGGAGACTATATTTTTAAAACTAAAAGGATTTTTAGAAGGTATGTCAAATACTCCAAGTAAGTACTCTGATTTACTTGATCTGACTTAGCACTTATACTTATTCCAAGAATTTCTGATTCATTTGCAGATTGGATGTTGGAGGAGAGGAAAAGAAAAGAATTAGGAAGGATTAAAAGAGATAATGTGTGTGAAAATCTAAAACAACATCTCACTCATAGTAAGTGCCCAAGAGTCCTCCCCCCCCCCCCACCCCCCACCCCACTTCTAAGCCATACCATGAAATGCCTTCTGATAAATAAGCTTTGGTTATATTGGATAATATTTAGGGAGCATATCAAGATTGTAGTTCAGCTTCTTCATGACACATAGACTAATTTTCTCTTGCTAGTTTCTGAAAATACTTCCTTTGAATAAGCCATTTAAAAATACCATCACTGTTATGCAAAGCTATACTCTAATTTAACTGCAAAAGAACACCTATTCTTTACTGAGCCAGCTGCCAAAACATTTGAAAATGTTCTCAGTTTAAAAGGCTAGTATATTTTACGGCATGGAAATATTTGGTGCACAGTGAAGAAGTTTCCAGTAACATCCTATCAAGTGGTACAAGCCTTCCCTTTAATTTCAGCAACATCAGAGCTCTCCACTTCTTGCCCTTGCAGAAACAGGGTACTACGATTTGCAGGTCAGGCTTTGGGATAATTCAGACCTGGGTTTGAATCCCACTTTGTCAACATATGACTGCCTGGCCTCCAGCAAGTTAATTAATTTTTGTAAGTCTCAGTTTCCAAAACTGAATATTGGGGATAACAACACCCCCACAAAAGACTTTTAGGAGGAATACATAAAAAACATATGGATAGTGATTAGCATGCTGGCTGGGATATAAGAGATGCTCTCTAGTACACTACTATGGGTGTCAGGATCATAATTTTCCACCTGAGACATGAAATACATCAGAGCATGTCACTCCCAAGCTTAAACTACTTAAGTGGAAGGCAATGATGCTGCTCCACTAGGAAGCAATTTATAATCAGCTTGAAAGATTTGAAGTTCTGATAAACGTGGAACAAACTTGGTTGGGCCCTACACCAAGAATTTCTAGGAAAAACTCACAGCCATTCTAAATTGTGCATTTTGAACAAAATCCTCCGATAAAATGATTGCTTCAGAAATGGAAATCCATTTTACATGCTAGAAAATTACAGAATAAGTAGTAGATTATGATGTGATTCTCATAAGGATAAAATGCTCTTTTCCCCATTATATGTCAATACAAGCTAATTTTATAGGACATTTTAAATAACACTTTAACAACAAATGTCTTGCATCTGATTAAAGCATGTGATAAATGCTTCTGTGAGTTTGCAATTGCACAGGCAACTTTTTTTGGAAAATGTGCAAAGGTAGTGAAGAAGTTGACAGTTTTCATTGTTTATAGTTACTGAGAGGACATTGTTGAAATCTCAGTCCAAAGTAAGCCACTTAGTGGGCAATGGCCACCATTTCTATGAATGACTACAAGCTATGCTTAAAAACTGATTCTCTATGGATGTGCTGTTAGACATTGTAGCTGCTAACTATATGTAACTAATGAGCACTTGAAATGAAGCTGTTCTGAATTTAGGTGTGCTGAAAATGTAAAATGCACACTGAAATTGAAAGACTTGTGAAAATAATAAACTATAAAACATTAATAGTTCATATTGACTAAAGATTAAAATGATAATAAACTATGCTATTAAAATTAATTTTGCCTATTCCTTTTTTACTTTTTAAATGTGACTAGAAGTTTTTAAATTACATATGTGGCTCATCTTTGAGCCTGTTATTATATTTCTTATACAGCATTGCTCCAAGAAAACTAAAGAAAGTATTAGTAAATTAAAATCCATTTGAACAAATTTGACAGTTACATCAACTTTCCAAACACATTTAGGATTAGAGAGATGGAGAAGAGCAGCTATGTATAGCAGGGGAAGGATAGAGATTGAGAGGTGGTTATTAAGGGGCAGAGTTTTTCTGTTTGTTTGTTGTTTATTATTATTATTATTGGAATAATGAAAACACTCTAATATTGATGGAAGTGGTGAATGCACAATTCTGTGATTATACCAAATACCTTTGATTGTGCACTTTGGATGGATTGTATGCTTTATGAATATTTATCAATAAAACTGATTAAAAAAAAAACACATTTAGGAACTTCCATACTTATCCCAGTAAACCTCTCTTTTAGATAAACCCCTCTATTTAACCTATACATAGTGAAGACATGTCCTCATGCACTTTCTCTCTCTCTCTGTTCCGCCCTCTCTCTCCTGAGGAGAAAGAACACAATAACTGGAAACAGACTGGTATGCTAGAAAGAAAACTGGAAAAAGAGGCAGAAGATCTGAATTCTGTTTAACATTTCCACCAAGAGCTATCTCTAAGGGCAAGTCACTTATTTGACCTGACCTTGGTTTCCCCATTTATCAATTGAAGGTATTCCAGATTTTCAAAAACCTTTCCTGCTGATATGTGATGGCCTTATTTCTTAAAAATGAGACAAAAGTGCAGAAGTGACATGAGAATTGATTCAGGAAACTGGGCTGGGATGGAGAACACGGAGAGAAGACACCCTTGGTGCATGGAGCAAGGTAAGCCTCCCTGTATGCAGCCAGCCCTTCCTACTGTATGGCTAACTTCATGTGCCACCTCGCTAGGTTGTGGTGTCCAGGTGTTTGGTCAAGCAAACATGGCCTGATTGTCACTGTGAGGGCATTTTGTGGATTTAAATAATCAGTGATTCATGATTGCATCTTTTTTTAAAAATTGTTTTATTTGAAGATACGTAGATCACAAAAAATGTTACGTTAAAAATATGAGGGAAACGGACTTTGGCCCAGTGATTAGGGCGTCCGTCTACCACATGGGAGGTCCGCGGTTCAAACCCCGGGCCTCCTTGACCCGTGTGGAGCTGGCCTATGCGCAGTGCTGATGCGCGCAGGGAGTGCCGGGCCATGCGGGGGTGTCCCCCGCGTAGGGGAGCCCCACGCGCAAGGAGTGCACCCATAAGGAGAGCCGCCCAGCGCGAAGGAGGGAGCAGACTGCCCAGGAATGGTGCCACACACACTTCCCATGCCGCTGACGACAACAGAAGCGGACAAAGAAACAAGACGCAGCAAAAAGACACAGAAAACAGACAACCGGGGGAGGGGAGGGGAATTAAATAAATAAAAATAAAATTTAAAAAAAAAAAAAAGATTGAGCTAAATCATCACTCTAAAAAAAAAAAAATATATGAGGTTCCCATATACTCCACACCCCATCTACCCCCACTCCTCCCACATCAACAACTTCTTTTATCAGTGTGGCACATCCATTGCATTTGGTGAATACATTTTGGAGCACTACTATATGGCATGGATTATAGTTAACATTGTAGTTTATATTCTCCCCCAGTCCATTCAGTAGGTTATGGCAGGATATATAATGTCCAGCATCTGCTCCTCCTGCAATGTTATTTAGGACAACTCCAAGTCCCAAAAATGCCCCATATCACAGCTCTTCTTTCCTCTCCCTGCCCTCAGCAGCTACTGTGGCCACTTTCTCCACATCAATGCTACAGTTTCTTTCATTTCTAGTCACAACAGTTCTATAGTAGAATACCAGTAAGTCCACTCTAATCCATATTTTATTCCTCCATCCTGTGGATCCTGGGATGGTGATGTCCACTCCACCTCTGTATCAAGAGGGGGCTTAGATCCCAAATGGTTGATGGATGCTATTCTCCTGCATGCAGCTGGAGGCACTCTCAGTTCCTTTGTGTGATGGTTGACCATCCTCACCTCCCTGTTAGCTGACCTGGGTAAGTCCAATGAACCAGAGAGTAGCAGTTGCAACTCTGCTGAGGCTCAGGGCCCAGCTGGCACATGGCCAGTCTGGAGATTCAAGTCTGCTGAGTATACACCAACATCTTGAATTAACAAAGGAGAGTGCCTTCAGCAATGAGAGAAGACTCATGCCAGCAGCTGAAGGCCTTAAAGGGAGAACAGATGATTTCAGCAGTCAGGAAGAAGAATTTCTATCTCAAGTTCAGCCAGCCAGCTTATCCTAAGGAATTCATTTCTGTGAAAAACACCAATATGTTTTCGTATCTAGACTTTCTCCCCTCCCACCCCCTTTTTCATGGTTGGTCATAGCTAAAGCCAAGCAACATATCAGTCCGCTGTTCTCTGGCTAATTTTTAAAAAATTTATTTCTCTCCCCTCCCCCTCCAGTTGTCTGTTCTCTGTGTCCATTTGCTGCATGTTCTTCTTTGTCCGCTTCTGTTGTTGTCAGAGGCATGGGAATCTGTGTCTCTTTTTGTTGTGTCATCTTGTTGTGTCAGCTCTCCATGTGCGCAGCACCATTTCTGGGCAGGCTGCACTTTCTTTTATGCTGGGCGGCTCTCCTTACAGGGCGCATTCCTTGCGTGTGGGGTTTCTCCTATGCAGGGACACCCCTGTGTGGTAGGGCACTCCTTGCGTGCATCAGCACTGCGCATGGGCCAGCTCCACATGGGTCAAGGAGGCCCGGGGTTTGAACCACGGACCTCCCATGTGGTAGACGGACACCCTAACCACTGGGCCAAGTCCGCTTCCCTCTGGCTAATTTTTATATGGTAAGTGAGGCACTAAGCCTGTGCCTTCAATGACGAGGCCAAGTTCGTGGGAGTCACTGAGAAGAACCTTCAGATATGATCCTCACTGTAAAGGTTATGGCTGTTTCCCATGGGCTCTGTTTTTAAATATGATGCTATTATGGCACCATTTACTTAGTCATGGCCACCACTAGTGAGGGAAGCTGTATGGCATAGGAAGTCCTTTAAAAAGAGGACGATAAAAGCTCATGAAAGGGAAAAACTTTGTATGGTGCAAAGAAAGGCCAGGGATTTCTTCAGGTTTGGAGCAGTCGAGGGCTTGCTTGACCAGGGCCCACTGCCATGGCAGCCTCCAGGAGGTGACAGCCAGCCCAAAGGAGGGCTCTGTCACTGCAAGTGACCGCCTTGTGCATTTTACTGGTTGGTGTGCGATATTTCTTTCTCCCTTCATTCAGCTTACATTTCAGTAAACTGCAGTAAGAGATGTTGTAGGAGAACTGAGCAAACAGCGTGTTCCAGGACATTTATAACCTAAAGGATTCCTGAATCACATGCCTGTTGCCTCCTCGTTGTTCCCTCCCTATCAGAGCAGCCCAGAAGGGTTTTGCCAGATCCATGGTGAAATGATTTTGCCTTTGAAAGTGGTTCTGGGAGGAGAGGTAGTCATTATTAGCTATTATGGCCATTCCTCCCAGCCACAGTGCCTTGCGCTGAGGCCAGCAGGTTTTAGGGAAGTCCTTCCTTCTCTCCTCCACTCACTGCTGTTCCTGGAGAGGAAATCACAGAGGAGAGGAAGGGGCAGAGTTTGGATGGGCCACTTGAATAGAGCTGAGGGAACACTGCACTTGTTATCCTGAGTCCCAATATCATTTTTGTTTCTTCACATAATAGAGCCTTTGAATTCAAGAGAAATTATGTTGGTAACAATGGCACCACTTGACATACATTTTATCATATCGTAAGACAATCTGTCACCCTATTTTAGATATTATTGTCGAGGTATTTATAATGGAAAACCTTCTCTGCTTACTCTTTTGTGTCTAGGGACAATACCATTACATCCAAATACTTAATTGTGTCTGTTTCTCTTAGGCTGAGCTACATCTTGGATAAAGGCATTTTAGCAAGAATATTGCATATTCTACTTGTGCTACCCAGAAGAAGTGGGCTTGCACTGAGTGATATACTTATGCCAGAGGTAAAATAGTCATTGCTTTCTTACAAACAATAAAATTACTTTGCTTACATCAGGGATGAAGAAAAATGAAACTAACAAAGGATGCTTAGTGGAGATTAAAAAGACTGTTTAAACCAAAGAGCATGTGAGCAAGCAGGAAAGGATTATTGCTAGGAGAACATAGAACACACTTGCAGAAAATGGAGCACTGGGGGTAGTTTTGGGCTGGTCTAAAGCAGTTTGCAAAGTCAGCGAGGAGGAAGTGTTTGTTATCCAATGACTGTCAGGCTTTCAGACAACTACAGTAACTTGTACTGTTTACAATGTCACATGATTTTAAATTAAAAAAGACCCTGAGATGCCCAGAGGAAAATAGAGATTACAGATTAACAGCCTTCTCATGCAGCCTAATATTCTGGCAAATCCTTAATGCTGCCTCCCCTTAAACTAACCTGAAAGAGAGGAGTGACTCTCATCAGTCCTGCCACTTGAAGCTGGCCAGCTGACTGGTTTATGACTTGCAGCTGGGTTACCACCAAAGCAGAGACAGATGACTGAGGCAGCCCGTTCCTGGTAGAAATCAATAGAACACATCCTGGTCCTGTCAAGCCTACACAGCAACATCTCTCCCTCTAAACTTGCTTCTTGTGTATAACTTAAATTGTCAATTATTTTTCCATTTGTCTCATTTGGGAGGTTAATGAGAATTATATAAACTGATAATGACTTTTCCTTAAGTGTTAAACACACTAGTATTAGACCAGAGACATGACATAAATCATGCCAATAAGGAATGAAAATCTCGATTTGCAAAACTAAGTGTTGGCAACAGACCACCTTCAAGTTACTAATAATTAAAATTCGTGAGCCTCAAAATACTTTTCCTTATTATCAAAGAACAGAGTTTCAATATCATGCTCCTTTTATGTTATGAGGCCAATACTGTTCTTGATTTTATTGGTACATGAGCAAACAATAAGGAATCTCTGTCAACATGGCCCATCCTAATCAGAATTTTCTCACAACCCACAGCATTTTAGATCCAAAGAGAAATCCTGTAGACAACTAGCCACATATAAATAAAAGCCTGTCATCCTTTTCAGTCCCATTTTCCTTAGGTAATAAACAGTGAAGTCACTATTATTGACATTATTGATATTAACAGCTCTGACTAATCTCTTCTGTGATTATACACTTACACACACATCCATACACACATACGGATATGTGCACAAACATACATTCACATGTATTTAGAACATATATGTACACAAGTATAGATGTATATGTTTGCATAACTGTTATGCTAAACTTTAATGTCACTAATAAAACCAGTATCCTATGAAGAACTTTGAGCAATTTCTAGAGGGATAAACAGAGGACCTAGCCTCTATGCTTTCAAAACAAAATGATATTTCATGTCTTTCATGAACTTTAAGAGACTTTAAGAGACTGGGTGTCTAGTGAACAATTTCCATGTTCATATACATTCTCCGTGAAAATTTGACAATCAATTCACTTGAGGTTTAAGTGGAGGCCTCCCTGGAGCAAACCTAGATGCTCTGGAAAAACACACATATGTGACAAGTTTAAACAATTCTCCCTTGAGTAAGTAGCACATTCTTATTCTAATCATAAACATAACTACATATATGAACTTAGACATAGTGTGAGTGATGAGCATTTGTGAGATATTATCTAGAACCTAAATTCTAGATCAATGCATGGTCCACTCAGCCTAAATGTCGAGGTATTTCTTAGTACAGGGAATTGTGCACAAGTCAGGACTGCCTGTAGTTCAGTCATACCATCATAAGCACACTTCCAACTTTGAAATTCAGCCCACAGTGTGACACACTAAACGAGAGAGAGCAAAGCTTTAGAAGTTATTTACAGAACTTTATCCAGCTTTAGACGCCATTCCCTAATAAAGGGTCAGGGACGGCTCACTGCCTGCTCTTGGGCAGCATCTACATTTCACTTCTTTGCTGCATCTGTCTGAGAATTCTGCTGCAGTCTCATGGGCAGTCTAATGCAGCTGACACATTCACAACAGAGCAGACGAGTGCTGAAGTTTGAGAACGTTCGCAATGCTGGGGGAGCTAACCGGGGCCAAATTTGATTCAGAGCAGAGTCATTTGTTCTTAGCCTCTTTAATGTTCAATTGGATTTACCATTCCTAGTGCAAAGTTTAAAACCTCCCATGCCTCCAGCGGCAAGCAGTTAATATAGCAGGATTAATAAAGGGCAGCAAGGGCTAAGCTACGTTCAGCCCACGTTAACGACCAAATTAAATTGCTTTTAATACAGTGAGGATTAAACAAAATCACTCAAAAACATATCTGCAGGACACCAGATAGATTCAAACCTTTCACTTTCCCCTGTGAACTTTCTTTCACTATGTTATTAGTCTTTTGCTGGCATGGTCTTATATTCCTCCATCTCCTTTAAGTTCACTTTCCAACTCAAAATCCAGGGCTCCTTCTCAAGTCTCTTTGCTACATTGCCTTCCTCTTCCTGACCTCTGAATGTTGGAATTCATCTGGGTTCAATCCTAAAACCATGTTTTTCTTTTGTATTGACAATAACTCCAAAGCCAGTGGATCACAAACGTTAGCAATTAACAGAATCACAGGGGAGGATTATTAAAAATCAGGTTTTTGGATGCCCCCAAAGTTTCTGATTCAGGAGGACTGAGCCCTAAATTTGTATTTCTATCTTGTTTGCTGGCCATGCCATCATTGCCGACCCAGGGACCACACTTTGAGAACCACTGCCCTAGGAAATTCAAGGAAGTCCCACGACTTTAGAAACCATGAATATTCTGCCTCTCACGTGTTTACCCCAGCCTTGGGCCTCTTCTTGTAAACCATATTCAGCTGCATTCAGGACATCTCCATTTTTATTTTTAAAAGAAATCTCAGGTTCACATGTCCCAAACTAAATTCTTATTGACCCCTCAAGTCTACTCTTTCACTCTTACTTTCCATCTCTATAAATGTGAACTTCTCCCAGTGCATTTGTAACTTTATAAGAAACTACCAAATTTTTGTCCAAAATCGGTGTAAATGTTCGCTTCATCACCAGCAACATGAGAGTTCCAATCGCTCTTCATTCTCACGCACATTTGATATTTCAGTCTTTTTAACTTTAGTCATTGTAATATCTGTCATCTGTACCCCATTGTTCTTGAAGTCTCTGTCCAAATCTTTGGCCCATATTTTAGATTGTCTTATTTTTATGGAGTTGTAAGAATTCTTTGTGTTTTTTAAAATATAATGTCCTTATTAGATATTTCCTCTCAGTCTGTGTATTATTTCCTGCCTTCATAGTATGATTTCAAATGTAATAATATCCTTCACCCAAAGACAACCAAGGACATACCTTTTGTTGAATTTAGTTGCAGCGAGGGAGAACACAAATCATGGGAAATCAGTAAAAGAACTCAAAAAGATGATTTTGAAAGTGCCTATTATAGGGTTTTGATTTTTGAAGGATGATAGGGATTTTCTCTAGATGGGATGCTAACAGAAAGTGGGAGCAATTCTATGCTTGAATATCTCAATGAATCATATCTATAGGGAGGGAGATTAGAGCAAGGATAAAATTGTAATTAGTTAAGAAATAGCAATCACTCATGAATTGGCCAAGAGAGGGAATGTTTGGTATTTCATGGTTGGCACAGCAATCGATCTTGTTTTTGCCTGTACTTAGACAAAATTAGAAGGTGGCCTTTCTTTGTCCCACTTTATCATGGTCTCAGAAAAACCTGGCTGAGTTCAGTAATCTGTGAGATTGTTTACATACGTAGGAAAATAGCATGGTCTAGCCATGAGTGTTAAGCCAGCTTCTGAATCCAAGAGATGGTTCTTTTTTTCTTTTTCAGAAGAGAAGAGTATATTTTTTAGTTCAAACATTATTTCAAATTCAAAATATGAAAATAACAGAAAAAGGCAGCTCAACAAGTTACAGAGACATTTCTCCTAAAAAGTTTGTCCAGGCACTTTTATCTAATCCAATTCCAACTTGAGCAGTTCTTAATTGTTCCTCTAGTGCCCGGAAAGATATACAGATGAAGACAGATTAGTTAAATGACATAGCCAAGGTCTTCTTATTAATGAAAAAAAATGAAGGGAAAAACATGCTTAAATATATTCATATCTCACAAAACCAAGCTCCATATTCTTTTCTTAATTGAGTATTAATATAGTACCAACTTTGACATTTCTACAAAAACATTACAATGTTATTATTAACTATAGTCTATAAATTACATTAGTTATATTATCCCATGTACTACAACATTTTTATCACGTTGTAGTATAATACAACATTTCTGTATTTATATTATTAACCACATCCTCAATCTGCAGCCAAAATCATTGTTATACATTCCCTATATTATCCTCCAGCTATCTTCCAACTAACATTAATCTCCCTAGACTACTCATTTCAGCCACAATCATATCCATAAATCAACAGTGTTCATTACACTCATTATGTTACCAAGTCCATCTATTGCTATATATGTACATTTGATCTTATTAAACATTCTACATATATCCAGCATCCTCTCCCCCTTTTCATCCCACATTCCTCCGCTCACCACCCTATACTTCATAGTCCAACTGCATAAGTCTACTCATTGTATTTAGTTCGTACTAGTGAATCCATACATTATTTGTCCTTATGTATCCGGCTTATTTCACTCAACATAATTTCCTCAAGGTTCCTCCATGTTGTTATGTGCTTCCCCTATTGGTTTTTTCTTATAGCTGAATAATATCCATCATATGAATATACCACATTTTGTTTTCCATTTATTGGTTGACAGTCATTTAGGTTGTTTCCATCTTCTAGCAATTGTGAATAATGCCGCTATGAACTTTGGTGTGCAAATATCTGCTCACGTCTTTGCTGTCAGTTCTTCTGACAAGTTCTTCTACTAGTGGGATTGCCAGCTCATACGGAAGTTCTGTATTTAGTACCTGAGGAACTGCCTAATAGTCTTCCACACAGGTTCCATCATTTTACACTCCCACTGACAGTGATGTTCCTATTTCTCCACATCCTCTCCAGGCCTTGCAGTTTTCTGGTTTTGTTTTCTTGTTTGTTTGTTTTAATAATGGCCATTCTGTCTGGTGTGAGATGATATCTTATTGTACTTTTTCTCCAAGATGGCTCCCTTGTCTGTTAGCTCACTGGGGTTTTTTTGCGCGTTGTTGTTTTTTTTTCTTTGCTTATTGTCTGCTCATTGTTTTTGCTCATTGTCTGCACGTTGTTTGCTCATTGTCTGTCTATTGTGTTTGTTTCTTATTTAAGAGGCATTGGAAACTGAACCTGGGACCTCCCATGTGAAATTCAGGTGCTCAACTACTTGAGCCACACATGTTCCCTACTCATTTGTTTTGCTCATTGTCTGCTTGTTTGTTTTTGTTTGTTATCTGTTCACGGTTTTTGCTCAATGTTTGCTCATTGTTCACTTGTTTTCCCTAGGAGGCACTAGGAACCAAACCAGGACTTCCCATGTGGGAGGCAGGCACCCAACTACTTGAGCTACATCTGTTCCCTCTTATTGTACTTTTTATCTGTATTTCCCTAGTAGCTGGTGATGCTGAACATCTTTTCCTGTGTCTTTTAGACATTTGTATTTCCACTTCAGATAAATGTCTAGTCATTTCTTCTGCCCAGTTTTTCTTTGGGTTGCTTGTCTTTTTGTTGTTAAGTTGTGTGATCTCTTTATATAACATGGAGATGAATCACTCATCAGATATATGATTTCCAAAGATTTTTTCCAATTGAGCTGGTTGTCTAGTGTTCAGAAATGCTATTGATTTTTGCATATGAATCTTGTATCCCACCACACTGCTGTAATTGTCTATAAATTCTAATATTTTTGTTGTGGATTTTTTATAATTTCCTAAAAAAAGGATCACATCCTCAGCAAATAGCAAAAGTTTTACTTCTTCCTTCTTATTTGGGAGCATTTTATTTCTTTTTCTTGACTAATTGACATAGCTAGAACTTCTAGCACAATGTTTAATAACAGTGGTCACACTGGGCATCCTTGTTTTGTTTCTTTTATATTTGTGGTTTTCTGTCCTATGAAAGAAATCTTTCCATCACTCTATAGCACAAAGATTTTCTCCTATGCATTTTTTAAAGCTTTATAATTTAGTTGTACATTGAAGTTTGTGATTCATTTTTGCTAATTTTTTAGGCTTGTAAGGTAAGGATTGAGGTCCAATTTTTTGCATGTTGATGTCATATTATTTCAAAACCTTTTGTTGAAAGACTATTATTTCTTCATTTCTTCATTTCTTCATTTTTCTGGCACATTTGTTGTAAATCAATTGGCCATATAAATGGGGAGCTATTTATGGATTCTCAATTTTCTTCCTCTGGTTTATATGTCTACTCTTATACCAATGTCTCACTTTTTTGGTTATTGAAGCTTAATAGTAATGTTGAAATCAGGTATTAGAAACTTCTCACTTTGTCCCACTTTATGTCCTCTTTTTCTCTCTCTCTCTCTCTTTGGCTCTTTTGAATATTCTAGGTTTTTACATTTACAAATAAATTTTATAATTGCCTCCTCAAAACTCACAAAACTGGTCAGATTTTTATTGGGTATTTGAATTTATATAGATTTACATGGGTCTATTTGAGAAAACTGCATCCTAAAATAACAAGTCCTTTGATCCATGAAAATATGTTTAGGTCTTCATTAATTTCTCTCAGCAAGGCTTTGTGATTTTCAGTGAACAAATATTTCACATACATTGCTAGATGTATTCCTAAGTATTTAATGTTTTCTGTATTACTTTACATGGTAATATTTTCTTATATTTCAATTTCCAGTTCTTTGCTGCTATATATAAAAATAAAATAGATTTTTCTATAATCAAACATAGAAGTGAACTTGGTAAACTCCCTTAGTTTTAATTTTATTTAGTTTTTTTATATTTATAGAATCATTGGGATTTCCTCTGTAGACAGCTACTTCCTATACAAATGAAATTATCTGAATGTCTTTTTTATTTCTTTCTCTTGCCCTGTTGTACAGCACTGAATTAAATTAGCAAGGGGACACACCCTTGTTTTTTTTTCTACTTAGGGGAAAACAATCCAGTTTTTCACCATGAGGTATGACGTTAGCTGTAGTATTTTGTAGATGCCATTTATTAGGCTGAGGAAGTTTCCTTTATTTCATGATTTATTGAGAATTTTGTTGTGAATGTATGCTAATTGTGCACGTAGAGTAATAGGAAGCATTTTTGTTCAAGAGAAAAAAGGGGTACTTTGTCTATAATTCCTGGTTGGGCTTCATTTAAACTTAAAAACTTCTCTGAAAAGCAAGCCATAGACTGTCAGAAAATATTTGCAAAACTCATATCTAACAAAGGACTTGTATCCAAAATATGCAAAGACCTCTGAAACATAATAATAATAAGAAAACAGACAACCAAATTAAAATACCTAGTTGCTTCAGAAAGTGAGAAAGGATAGTGAAGGAAAAACTTGAATTGATATAGAAATGTTAGAGAGCAATTGTATTGGTGTTGGTTTATAATTCTGCATCAGAAAAGAAACAATAAAATGTGTTAAGTTTTGACAATATTGGCTCCATCTTTCTCCAGTGAAGAGTATATTGTACATACCAGAATACCTCTTTTCCAATTCTGGGATCCATCCCAGTTTACTACCAGTCAAAGCCTTAGTAATATCATTGCCCTACCATGACACAGGACACAAATTCATCACTTACTACCAGAGATAGGGTGTTTATTGCTCTCTGCAGAGTGCTCTTCCTATGACTTCTTCAGGTTGTTGAGTACCATCTGTCTTAGTTTGGGCTCCTCAGAGATACTCCTTGAAAATGATTTATTTATTAAGAAAATTCTCTTAGAAGAAAGTTAGGAAGGGAGCAAGGAGAGGAAAGGCAAAGAAGCCAAGGAAGGGGGGGGGGCGGTGCGTTCAGTAAAGCACTGCAGAAGGAAGGCTCATCTACCTGTATCTTGCAGGGAACTCTGGAGTACACCTCACACTTCAGAGGGAACCCACCCCAAGGCTGTCATTCTACACCTTCAGTCACTGCCTAAGGGAAGCCCTGGAGGGCCCTAGCAGCTTTCTGTGTGTGGGGAAAGGGGGTCCATGGACATGTGGTGGTTCTCCAGGGAGGCATTCCAACAGCAAAAACGCCAAAGCCTGCGAAGGGTACACAGAAATGAGAAAAAAAAAGAAAAAGAACTTGAAGACAGGTGAGCACAGCACGGACCATGCCTGCAGCACCTGGCACAGAAGATGATCAGCTGTGTGCTGCCCCCTTGCCTCACCACCTCCCTCACTCAATTCTCCGGACCCCCGCTCTCCCCCTTTGCCCACCTGGCTCCTCATGTACTCGCCTTCTCATTGCTCTTCAGACACAACGCCTGCAGGTGTGTTTGCTCTGCTGTCCCTCTGCTTGGAATGCTTGTCCCCTAGATGTCTGCCTGACTCCCTCACTGCTCCAAATCACCTCCAGAAGTGACCACCCTGACCCTGATTTCCAAAATTACACACCACCACCTCCACCTTTCACTCTAGATTCCCTTTGCCTGCTGTACTTGTATTCACAACTTGCTTTATTTACAATATCTGGATTCTAGGCTACCTGGTTTCAAAACCCCAGCTTGCTTAATGGCTGTGTAAATTGACTTCTCTTTTCCTCAGTATTTTCATCTGTAACAATGAAGTAATGTTATTACCTGTTCCAGGGTTTTTGTGAAGATCAAATGGAGTAATGCATTTAAAGTTCTTAGAAAAATGCCCGACTGCAAATTAAATGTCCAGTAAGTGTGAGTAATTGTTTGTTTACTGCCTTCCACACTCACTAGGATATGAACCGCCTAAGGAGAGGGGCTTTCATTGCTTTTCTCAACTGCTACTCTCTCAGTAAATAGACCAGGGTTTGGCAAGGAGTAAATATCCAAAAACTCTTTATTTAATTAATTTATTAATCAACTCGCATGATGTTGATCTTTTTAACAAAGGATCCTTTCACTCCATTAGTGTTTCTTTCAGCTTTTTCATAATCAGTAGTGATGTGTATGGCTGAATTGATCTCTAAAGCAACTGAAATCAACAAAGCAGCCATGCCATGAAAACACAATTTTCTAAAAGAATGCACTGGCCCTGCACTTTGCCACCTATGTGGATGGCAATGAGCAAATTAAATTAAAAGCAACAGATGGTAGATGAGTGTCTGTGCGTGGCAATTACCCATCCTTTCAGACAATTTGATGCAATGATTATTTTGGCAACAATTTTTATACCATTTTCATATTGCTTTCTTCCTGATAACTTGGTGCAGTCTCCATGTTTCACAGAATGATATCAGTAACTCATTGGAGAGTGAGTTAAAGACTCTACCCTTTCCTTCCTTCTGCCACTGCCTTACAGCCCACGTGGGTAATTTGATTCAGGAGCAGTTAATTCTGTCACTTCCATTTTAAAAAGGGGAGGGGGGGGTTGTCATGGTGGCAAAAGCTCCACCCATTAGTGTCATTTATCATTTACAGAGCACAAATCACTGAAGGGATAGTGTTTGGTCCCCAATATTTTTACATCATCCTTGGAAATCTTTAGGTCAACAATAATAAAATTTGATCAACAATAATATTGGCTCCAGTGTGCACTTGGTTCTTTTGTCTCCCCCTCCTAACTGGTTTAACATCTGCCTTACTTCATACTCAGAAAAACCCAGAGCTCCGTACAAATATATATCTCTACTAAAAGCAAACAAAAATTTTATATTATTAATATTAGATTTATATATATTATTAATAATAATAAAAGTATTTCCCAGAGGATGACAGCCTGAACACTCACCTAATTCTCCAGGTGCTCTGGACATCTGGACATCTGAGCTGCATACTGAAGCTTCAGATAAAGTGAATAAGGAAGCAGCCTGGGCTTTCATGGGCAATACTGAACGTTGTTCCCATTTACGGTGTTTTAACGGTTTATTACATTTTTTTAATTAGGCCAAAGGAAAGAAAGATGATAGAATTTAAAGCAAAAAAAAAAAAAAGCAAAAAGAAAATATTAAAAAGGCATTGCAGAAGAATTTGCCTTCACTCTAGAGGGTTGAACTTAAAACTCCAGAATAAGAATTTTCCTTGTTTCTCCTGTAAGCTCATTCTAAGAATTGAACATCACTTTAAAAGTTTGTGGGGAACACGTCATTGTTTCTGAAAAACTTTGTCTTTGTTTACTATATACACACATCTTCAGTTGGGAAAAGATTAGAAGTTAACACAGCACAGAAATAGAAAAACTCACATAGTGGAAGCAGAGAGGATTCAGTGATCCGTTTTGAAAGCTAGGACTCAGGAATCTCTGAAAAGGAAGATTTATTATGACCAGCCGGGCCTGGTGGACTCCTGTCCAGAAAGCAAAACCCAGCGCCAGTTTTGTAGGTTGCTTTTATACAGAGAGTAAGGGCGGTGGAGTTAGGAAGCTTTTGGTAGGAAGGGTTAGGTTTCAGTTCCGGTTTTTGGAAGCTTGGGGCTTTCTGCGAACTAGGCGGGCTGGAGTGGTTGGCATGGTTACGAGAGGCGGGGCTGCAGTTCCTATTGTTTGCATGCAGACATGGCTTATGCTGGAATCTTAAGTTTAGGGAACTTGCACACACAGCACAGGTTATTCGTGGAGAAACACTGCCCACACACACAGCCCATATCTCTCATATTCAGAGACTAACATTGTCATTTTGCCCTTTATTCTCTGATTAAATTAATTAGTACCTTTCACTTTTTTTTACACATCCCTTTCCCTTCAATCCTAAATATGATTTTCTGGATGCCTTCTGTTAAAATTGTCTGCATCTTTACAACTTGTATAACTTTTATAGTTCAGTCCATATCGTCATACCTCAAAATTATGATTTTCCAGATGGTCTTAAAGACTTTTGATTATATGCATTTGAGAAGAGTTTCTCAAACTCCACCCCTCCCTTTAAAATTTTTTTTTATTGTATAACATGCATGAAAATTGATATTGAGATAGGTAAGCCACTTTCATGGGAAATTACTGAAACACACATGGTAAATCTATCCCAGTTTCCTAAGAAATCCTCAAAAAAGAACTATGAATACCCCTGCCAAGGATTTAAACATGCTATTATTCCTCTAATTAAACATGTATTCCTGTGAACGAATAGGCACGTAGACCATCGGAAGACAGTAAAACCTCCAGAAATAGACTTGACGAAGGACATGTGAAAATTTTAGGACATGATAAAAGTGTCTTCACCGATCATTGGAGCAAAATAGACGTTTTAAATAAATAGTGCTGATACAACTTGATAGCCATTCAGAAAAAGATAAAAATTGGCCCAAGTCTCATACAATACACAAGAATAAACTACAAATGAATCAGAAATCGAATGTATTAATATAAACAAAGTAAACTGTTAAAGTACAGTAAGAAAACTTGAATAGATTCCTCCATGTAAGGATAGACTTTCTGTGACTCAAAATCCAGATGCAATCGAGTAAAAATGTCAGTAAATTTGACTATACAATGTTAGAAACTTGTGCATGAAAAAAATCTTTATAAAAGTTAATGTACATATGAAAAAATGGAAAAAAATAGTTGAACATGTTACATTTATAAATATTTTTATATATGTTATATTTATATATCATAATTATATTGTATCATATTTTATTCTTATTATGTTATATATATTTTATCTCTTAAAATATAAGACCAAGTCTCAGAAAAAATGATCAAAGTATATGAAGAAAATTCACAGAAAACTATAAAATGGCTCTTAAACATATTAAAAGATGTCTAACTTCACTCAAAAATGTTCACATCAGTATTATTAATAATGTCAAAGAAAGAAACAGCCCAAATGTCCATCAAATGATGAATGGATAAAAAAAAAACGTGATATACCCATACAATGGAATATCACTTGGAAATAAAAGAAATGAAGTATTGATACTTGCTACAACATGGATGAACCTTGAAAATTTATGTTCAGTCAACGTAGTCACAAAGGACCACATATCCGACAATTCCATTTATACAAAATGTCCAGAATGGGCAAATATATAAAGACAAAACATAGATTCGTGGTGACCTGGGGCTGGGGGAAGAGTCAGGGGAAATGGAGAGTGACTGCTAATGGGCCTGGGGTTTCTTTATACGGACTGATGAAAATTGCCTAAAACTGACAGGGATGGTTACACAACAATGAATATATTAAAAACCATGAGTTGCATACTTTCACTTGGGTGGGTGAATTATAAAGTATGCGAATTATATCTCAATAAAACTGTTATTAAAAAATTGCAAAGGGAAAAGAGGGGACTTTAGGGGAGAAACATGGCATGCACTACTTAACCGAATGATCAAAGTTAATATTTTTAATGGGATAAAATGATGTGCTATTACTCCTGAGGTGCTAAACTGAGGACACAGTCTGACTTAGGTAGAAGCCCTGCCAAAAACAAATAACCTGAATCTGATTATAAAGAAATAATCAGACAAAGCCAAATTGAGGTACAGTTTAAAAACAAAAAACAACTGGCCTATATTATTCAAAAATACCAGTGCCACAAAAGACAAGTTTGACTCAGGAACTCTTTCTGATGATAAAACATATGGCACAATCCTGAATTGGATCCTAGATCTGGAAAAACAAACTGTAGAGGAATTCATTGAAATAACTGGTAAAATTTGAATTTCACTGATTGTAAGATAATTACTGGATCAATAGTAAATTACCTGAAATTGAAAATTGTATTGTGATCATACAAGAAAATGTCCTTATTCTTAAGAGATATACATTGAAGTGTTTCAGTGTGAAGGATCAACTTACTCTCAAATGGTTCCGCAGAAATATTACTAAAAAGAATATATACACGTTAGCCTTTCCTGGCCACCCGGCTTGGGGTGCATAAGGTGTTGTCCTGGGCTTTTGTCGTAACGTCAAGGACATCTCTGGCGATGTCGGGAGCCCCGAATGTCCTGCCATTGAAGGGGGAGGAAGTCCTCAAATCCTTTGCAACTGGAAGCCACAGAGGGTGGCACCAGCCTTGCCTTCCAAATGGGACCTCTAGAAGAGGGAAAGCGAAGGCCTCTACATCATAAATCAGAAGAGGACCTGGAGGAGCTTCTCCTGGCAGCTCGTGCCAGTGCTGCGGTTGACAGGAGAGTTACCTGCTGCCGCACACCTGCCTGCGCGCGGCGCTGATGCGGACGCACCCCCGGAGCTACTTCTACCGCCGGGTTCCTCGCTCCTGGAATTCGCTGACCTGATCCCCGCAGCCCTCCGGGCTGGTGGCTTCTGGTGGCTTCCGATCCCAGGTCGGCGCCCGGCCGTGGCCCAGAGCACAGATCCTCCTCTGCGTGTGGACGCTGCCACCCCAGGCGACAAGGGCGCCGGCTGAGCCGTCTGGTGGGGGTGCCCCTGGCAGCTCTGCGCAGGCGCGGCCCGGCCCGCGAGGGCCCCTGGGAGGCTGGCCTCATCTCTACTTCTCAGGGATCCTCGGCGCCTGAAAGCTCGAGTAGGCTGGACAGGCTGCTTCCAGGGGAAGGGGCCTGCGCCAGCTCCGGAACTTCCTGCCTCTCACCCCCGAGGACGCCGACTGAGGAGAAGGCGGGCAGGGGCAGGTGCCCCCCAGGCCTGCTCAGCAGCTCCCCCTGGAGGCTGGGCTGCAGCTCGCAGGGCCAGGGCCACTGAAGGAGAATAGTGAGGGGTTGTCAGCGGCTTTCCCTCAGGCTCCTAAACAGAAAAGGAGATAAGGATGACAGGAAATGAAAATAAACGCCAGTTTCTATTATAAGTAAAGAAAAACACGTAAAATGCACACAGTGTGTACATTGTGTATATGTGCGTTGTATGTAGAGAGTGCAACTTTAGAAAATGTAGTGTATAATTAGTACATGGTACTAATTATAATTTTTGTAAGTTTAAATTTTTTCAAAATTAAAAACGAGTATTATCCTAGTAAATGAGTGAGATTATTAGGGATGGCATTAAATTTACTACCTATTTTTATTGTTTTATTCATTGACAAAACACAGGACACCAAAGAGTATAGGAACACCATGTTAGAGAACTTCCTGTCTCAAGAGAAATGGCCAAATGTCCTTTACTGGAACTATTTATGATATAGGTATAACTGCAATAATACTTCTCATTTTTCTAAACACTTTTATTCACGTACCATACAATCCATCCAAAGTGTACAGTAAATGGCCTTAAGTTTAATGACAGAGATGAGCATTCACCATAATCAAGTTTAGAACATTTTCATCACTCCAAAAAGGAAAATCCTGTACCTCTTAATTCTACCCACCCCTGCCATTATTTTTTTTTAAGATTTACTTATTTATTTATTTCTCTCCCCATCCCCCCCACTCTGGTTGTCTGTTCTCTATGTCTATTTGCTGTGCCTTCTTTGTCCGCATCTATTGTTGTCAGCGGCGTGGGAATCTGTGTTTCTTTTTGTTGCGTCATCTTGTTGTGTCGGCTCTCCATGTGTGCAGCACCATTCCTGGGCAGGCTGCACTTTCTTTAGCGCTGGGCAGCTCTCCTTACGGGGCGCACTCCTTGCGCGTGGGGTTCCCCTACGTGGGGACACCCCTGTGTGGCACGGCACTCCTTGAGCACGTCAGCACTGCACATGGGCCAGCTGCACACGGGTCAAGGAGGCCTGGGGTTTGAACCGCAGACCTTCCATGTGGTAGGCGGATGCCCTAACCACTGGGCAAAGTCCGCTTTCCACCCCCTGCCATTATTGACACTTAGCATTGGTATAGTAGGTTTCTTACCATTGATGAAAAAAATTACAGTATTACTATTAACTATAGTTGACAATTTTCATCATTTGCATTTTCCCATACACCATCCTATTATTAATACCTTGTAATAGTTACATACATTTGTTCTAGTTCATGGAGGAACATTCTTGTATTTGTACCATTAACCACAGTCATCACCCATAACAGGGCTCCCTATGTTATACAGTCCCAAGTTTATCCTCTAGCTTTCCTTCTATTAACATGTACAACTCAAAACTTCCCCCTTTTAACCACAATCACACCCGTAAATCTGTACTGGTAATTATACTCACAATAGTATGCTACCATCACCTCTATCCATTTCAAGACAGTTACATTTATTACAAATTCTGCACATATTAAGTACCAACTCCCCATTCTCTACCCTCATTCTATCTCCTGGTAATGTACACTGATTTGCTTTTAATATAAAATGGTTCTCTAAATTAGATTTTAGAATACTGATTCATCTACATAAGTAATTAGGATAATAAGAAAAAGTGGTAAGACAAATTTAACAGATTCAAACTAATTTTATTAATTTATTCTGAAGAAAATAAAAATACTTTATATATATTTCTTTTTGAGGCAGCTTTATATTCATTTATTTAGTTTTAGTAATTTCCTAAATTTAACATGGATGATAAAATGGTTCAGCAAAATAATTTCTTGGAACAAATCCAATTTTCTATTCAGTGAGGTGATATCCATTAGTCACTAATGAAAGCACCCAAGCAGTTTGTCCAGCTAAGCTCTAAGTTAGATCTGCACACTCAGCATTGCTCTCACCCATTTTGGAAATGAGTGGATCATACATGTGTATACACATATTAGAAGCTGTTAGAAGCCAGACAGCATCCCTTACTTTCTTATCTTCGTTCATGAATGTATGTAAACCATTCCTTTGATGGGCATTTTCAGAACTGAAATTTCAAATCTAGATCTAAGGTCTAGACAGATGCCTTGGCTCCACAAATCTGTTAAGAATCCAGTTGGAGACTGTGGAGAGCTGGGTGGTTGCTGTACTTCTCACACAGTGATGTGTACAAGAATCTCCTGGAGGTCTTCTTAAAAATGCTGATTCCATCAGTCAAGGTGGAGACTAAGGCTCAGCCCATCCTGCTGGCCCCTGGACCATATTACGGGTAACAAAATACTAGAGAGAAGACTGTAATTTGGAGAGCCTTCCTTGGTCACCATGCTTTTTGAAAAGTCCAACAGCAAATTTTAACCACTTGATCACCATCCCAAGAGTCATCACAACTGGATTAGTGGTAGGTTCTCACTTAGAGGCAGGTGTTTACAGATTGGTCAGTAGCCTATGAGTTGGGCTGGCATGAGAGCAAAGGAACTAGAGGAACTCTGATTCAGATGCATTATATACTCAATGATCTTCTCTTTGGAGAGAAATGTGTGTGTTTGAGAGAGAGAGAGAAAGAGAGAAGAGGCCACTTAGCAAATGTCTCAATTTTTATGATACCAACGATACCTTCTAGAGTTACTGCTACAAAACTTGACTGTTTCTTACAGACACTAGAACCAAAGATGTGTCCTGTTGAATATTTAGTTCTTTCTGAAACCTGATATGTACTTGTTGAGGCATCTATAATTTACTTCTTTATGTATTCTAACAAATAGACTTGCCACAAGCAAGGAGACCAAGTATCTTGGCTTCTGGATAACTTGAAACATTCTCTCAGAATAACCTTAAGTTGCTCCACTGTTCAGAGCCAGACTCTGAATGTCTATCTCAGTACTTTGAAAAATTATTTGAAGTGAAAAGTGAAAGTTTTTTCCCAAACTCCAGAATTTGGATGTGATTATATATGTGTGTTTGTATAAATATACATATATAAAAATTGGGAACCTATATATACACTTGCATACACACATACTTTGTATGATTCTTATGCACAAGCAGATGTACCATCAGTGGAACTTCAATAACCTTAAGAGCAAAGGGAGCTTCTCCTTATTACCAGCCTACAGCAAACACAGAACAGGAGTCAACAACCCTATCCTTATGTGAAAGACAATTTCAATTTAATCTGCAAGCATGAAGCTTTACCTGAATTTCAAAAATGGTGAAGTAGCAAGTGCAGGAAAAATCCTAACCCTTGTACTAAGGGTAACCATATCATCGGGACCTTACCTCAAATATGGAATAAAGCATGACACACTAACAACATAACTTGACCACTGCAAGATGAGAGTGGTTTTAATAGCATGAAATAGCTTATGGATGTTTTGAAATGGGTTCTATGCATCAGATTTTATACTTTATATCCCACAGGTTGAGGGTCCTCAGGATCAGTTTCTCATTTGAAACCACATAATTATATGCAATTAAGGGTCACCAAGGTAAAGGAAATTATCTGGCTGAGATGTGAATTCTGAAATTTTCAATTTTCCCAAACTGGCACTTATTTGATCATAATCGAGATTAAACCAAAAATCTTCAATGAGTTAAATTCATATAAGCATATGCAAATGCATACACACACATACACAAAAGCATGCATTCCTATGTAAACACATGTATGGATATACAGACTAGATTGGCCAGCTAAGTGGAACTAAGGAAAAAGAATTTGCCTCCTATCATAATGAATATCTTCCAAGAGGAGTTGTTTCTTACTACCATGCACCACACAAAAACAATTACAGTGAATTTTTCACCTTATGAGAGAGACTTCTATGAAGACACCTCAGAAGCATAAAACCCCTGGCACTGCCGAGGTTTCCATTGTTTTCCATCAGTGAATGAAAGAAAATGCTTAGATACTTTGATTTTTGAGGGTGGAAGGAGCACAGTTTTGTTCTCACCATTTTGTCAGTTTGGGAGAATGCCATGGCTCCTTCACTCCCCTCTTTTTCTCCAAATTATTTTCTTCATCTCCCTAGACATTGCTTTCACCTGGGTAATAGCATCCACCACTGGTTTGGAAATTTGATTTGTTGTCATTCTGGAGAGCAAACCAAAATTTATCAGTTCTGGAACTTCATGCATGGGTTTAGTTTAGAATTCCTGATGAATTTAAAGCCTTTTGAGTTCTTTTCTCTTGCCCTTCCATAAAAATAAGTTCAAGGGCATGTTGTATTTAATTACATATTTTATTGTTTTTATTTTAAAGATAATAGGAAAGAGTCTACATGTGTTTATTATTAACCCTTTCTTATAATAGCTTGTTTTCTTGTAAAAGCTCCACATTACTAGTACCTCACCCATATATTCCCCTATACCATGCTCTGAGTAGCCTTTATATGAGCAAAGATGCAACAAATGTTTGTGCGAAGTACCCTAAATCTCTTGAATTTATGTATTTGTCTGCTATAAATGAGATTTAGAAAAGCCCTCATTCAAGTGAGTCATTATAATCTTCAAGATACACACTTCCAAAAATAATATAGACATGTTCAAATTTTTCTATATGAATATAATTTAAAGGAAGAAATTAAAATTGTAGTTACTGGCAATTGACATCATAACAATTAATAAGACATCACATATTTAAAACCTGATATTAGTAAAGGTTTCCTTTTTAAATTAATTTATTGAAGTATATCACTCATACATAAACATAAATAAACCATAAGTGTTTAATAATAGTTGTGAACTTACAAAACAAACATATATAACATCATACAGGACTCTCATAACTCACCCTACTACCAATAACTTGCATTGTCGTTAAACCTTTTTAACTAATGACTAAAGAGCATTGTCAAAATATTACTACTAATCAAAGTATTTTTCCCCCATCCAACCCTATTATTATCTTTATATCATGTATATATGAACATACATAAACAATTAAGTGTATAGTAAAATTTGTGAACTTACAAAGCAAACATGCATAACATCATACTGGGGTTCCATATATCAACCCTCCATCAACACCTTGCATTGTCATGACACGTTTGTTACAAATTATGAAAGAATATTGTCAAAATCTTAGTATTAATCATAATCCTTATCTTACATTTGGTGTGTTTTCCACCCAACCCACCCTATTATTATTTTTTATGACCAAAGTTGTAAACTTATAAAACAGTCATGCACATGTGCAGAATTCCCAAACAATACCCTTCTATCAACATAACACACTGTGGTGGAATGTTTGCTACAGATAATATCATCTGATTGTTACCATGTCCATAGTGTACATTTGGTTCACATTTTCCATACTGCCTCATTATCAACACAGTATCTCTTTTGCATAGATGTAAGAATATTATATTATTACTGATAACCACAGTCCATAGGCCTCTCCAGCTGTATTTTTCCCATGCTTCTCCACATTCCCAACACCCTGCAGTGGTGTATACATTTGCTCTAGCTCACAAAGGACACTCTTGCATTTGTGCCCTCAAATACAAATTCTCATCAACCTTTTGGTTTACTGTGCTATTCAGTTCCTAGATTATTCTCTAGCATTCTGTCAACTGGCATTTACATCCCTGGACTACAGTTTTCAGCCACATCCCCATTTACAAACTAGTTGTTACACACTATGTGATCCATCCACTCTATACATTTCTACTCTTTCACAATAAAGCTAATTAAAACTTCTACATACATTAAACATCAATAGTTCATCTCAGTCCTCCTCTTATCTCCTCTAAAAATCCACCACCTACCACCAGTTCTTGAAGATATTTTTCTACAATTTCTTCTAGAAGTTTTATGGTTCTTGCTCTTATTTTTAGGTTTTTTATCCATTTTGAGTTAATTTTTGAATATGTTGTGAGACAGGGGTCCTCTTTCCTTCTTTTGACTGTGCATATCCAATTCTTTCATCACCATTTGTTGAATGGACTGTTCTGCCTGAGCTGTGTGGGTTTGACAGGCTAGTCAAAAAATACTTGACCATACATGTGAAGGTCTGTTTCAGAACCATCAATTTGATTCTATTGGTCTATGTGTCTGTTTTCATACCAGTGCCATGCTGTTTTTACCCACTATAGCTAGGTAATATGATTTAAAATCTGGAGATGATGGTTCACTTTTCCTCTTTATGATGTTTCTGGCTATTCAAAGACCCTTACCCTTCCAAATAAATTTGATGATTGTGTTTTCAATTTTTTTTAATGCTGTTGGAATTTTTAGCAGGATTGCATTGAATCTGATATCAATTTGAGTAGAAATGACATCTTAATGATATTTAGTCTTCCAATCCATGAGCATGGATTTCTTCCAATTATTTAGGTCTTTTTTGATTTCTTTTAACATTGAGTTGCAGTTTTCTGAATACAAGTGCTCTACATCATTGGTTAAGTTTATTCCTATTTGAGTTTTCTCTGTCATATTTTATTTTCCCCACTCTTTTGATACTTTTAGTTAATTTTATTGATATAATCTTCATTTCTAGACTTTCTTCCAGGCCTCTCTCTCCTGTCTTTTCTTTTCAGGTTCTAGCACACCCTTTAGTATTTCCTGAACATCTGGCCTCTTGTTTAGAAATTCTTTCAGTTTCTGTTTATCTGTGAATATTCTAATCTCACCCTCATTTTTGAAATACAGTCTTGCTGGATATAATATTCTTGGCTGGAAGTTTTTCTCTTGTAGTATCTTAAATATATCACACCACTGTCTTCTTGCGTCCATGGTTTTTGGTGAGAAATCGCACTTAATTTTATTAGATATCCCTTATATGTTATGCATTGTTTTTCTCTTACTGTTTTCAGAATTCTCTCTTTGTCTTTAGCATTTGACATTCTGATGAGTATATGTCTCGGAGTACTATTTGGATTTTTTTGCATGGGAGTACGTTGTTCTTCTTGGACATGGATATCTATGTCCTTCAATAGGGTTGGGAAATTTTCTACCATTATTTCTTCAACTATTCCTTCTGCCCCTTTTCCCTTCTCTTCTCCTTCTGGGACACCCATGACACATATGTTTGCATGCCTTTTGTTGTCATTTAGCTCCCTGAGACCTTGTTCAATTTTTTCCATTCTTTTCTTCATCTGTTCTTTTGTATGCTCACTTTCAGGGGCCATTTCTTCAAGCTCACCAGTCTTTTCTTCTGCCTCCTCAAATCTGCTATTATATGATTCTAATGTGTTTAATATTTCATTGAATGCACCTTTCATTCCCATAAGATCTGCTATTTTTCTATATATGCTTTCAAATTCTTCTTTGTGCTCATGCAGTGTCTTCTTAATATCCTTAATCTCTTTAGCCATCTCATTCAATTTATTAAGGAGATTTATTTGAACATCTATAATTAGTTGTCTCAACTCCTTTATGTCATCTGTAGGCTTATCTTGTTCCTTTAACTGGGCCTTATCTTCCTATTTCTTGTTGTGGATTGTAGTTTTTGGTTGGTGACTTGGCATCTGGCTTACTTGAATATTTATTTTGGGTGCAGTTTCTCTTTAGTTTAGGGCTTCCTGCTCTTTCTCCCTTGTGGTTGTACAGTAGGAGCCCAGGTTGTAATTGTTCCTGTAAACTGTGGAGGCTAAAGCTCTCTTTATTGTGCCAGATACCAATGAAGGTTCTCCCAACTTTCTCCTTCGTCAGGGGTAGGGACAGAGTGACAGCTGTGTGGAATAATCCAAGTCATACGGGCCTATAATGTAGTTGCCCAGAGAGACTGATGAAGCTTCTCATCCCTTTCTCCCCTGCCTAGGGCAGAGATGGAGCTGCCAGTGTGGGCAACAATCTAGGCAGTGTGGGTCCAAGATGACAGCAGTTGCCCTGGTAGACTTCTGATTTTTAGTCTGTGCCAACCAAAGTTACCCACAGTTAGCAGATAGGCTGGCACAGGGCCTAACAGACTCCTCCCTGCTAGAGGCAAGGCTGAAGACAAGTCTAGGGCTGCAGGTAGATCTGGGTGAAAGAAACCAGTTCCTCTCATCACTGTGATTTTCGGTCCTGGCTTCCCCTCAGCCTGGGGGACCGAGTAAGAATAGCGGCCACTGGCCTCTATCTGATTTGGGCATATTCACACCACAGCTATTCCCAGGGTTATATCTTAGCCAGCTGAGTCTACCAATCAGTAGTCAAAATTGGTCACCGACTATCTACTCCCCCCCACCCCCCCTGTTTTTGGGAAATGGAGCTTCCAAACCTAGTCACAGAATAGCTCCTGGGGTGGCTCATGCCATCAGAGTAGGATGATCACCAGCCTCTGAGGCTTGACCAGGAATTTCATGGAGAGGCTGGTGCAGGTCCTTGCAGCTTTCTCCCTGCTGGAGGTGGCACTGGGGTCTAGGCTAGAGCTGCCATCTGATCTTGGTGGAAAGAAGTGGGCCCCCACCAGCACTGGGATTTTCTGTCTGCCCTGCCTCACCATCTGCCATGGTGGAGGTAAAATGGTGGCTCCTGGCCTCTTTCTGACTTGGACAGTCTCAAACTTTAGCTGTACTTAGAATTATATTTTAGTCCACTGAATTTACTCCTTAGTAGCTGAAATTAGTGCCCAACTGTCTCTTCCTCCCCCATTTTTGGGAAATGGAGCTTCCAATTCCAGCTGTGGAACAGCTCCCAAGGTGGCTTGTGCCTCCAGTGAAGGATGGGCACTGGCCTCCAGGGATGGAGCCTCTACTTACAAGTCTTCTCTGCAGATGGGCAGGCAGTCTCCTCCTTCCATTCCTTCAAGGATGTGGCAGGATGCTCTTCTGGTCTCCTGAAGCCCACAAACAGGTGCTTCAGCTAGCTCTAGATAGTTCCAGGTGTTTACTAACTGCCCTGTAGCAGGAGCTGACTCTAGGAGCACCTTACTCTGCCACCATCTTGCTGGTTGTCCAACGTTTCCTTTCGATATAGTATTTTGGTATAGTATTTTTAATTTCTTAACATTAAAGTTTAATTCTTTAGTCATGACTGCTATTTAGTCAAGTTTTCTACATTATGCCAAGGCAACTTAAGGTCTCAACAAATGATAAAAAGGGATTTAAATATTGTCTATTATAATCTCAGTACCAATGGTAATAGTGCAATGTATTTAAACATAAAACAGAGAAATTCACTTCAATCAGATGAAACAGTTAATTAGCCTATCTTATTAATGCCTGTTTACCGTTATATCTACTGATATATTTTCTCAATGAATGCCTCTATATTTTGGGTACTTGTAAGTTTAGTAATATCATTTTACATCTAGCATATGTCTAATGCTTAACTATGAAAAATTTTATTTCAATAATCTTTACATTCTTTCCCAAGTAACTGGGCTTTTGAAAAATGCTTAGATTATTTATTGCTTATGAAGAAACACATATATAAGTGATGCCTTTTAACGATATATATTACCATTCTCTGGTCCTTTCATATGGTAGATTCAAAACTCTGTCCCAAGGACAAACAAAAGAAAGATTCATTTTAGTCTGTTTTCCATCAACCCATTGTGCCATTGTAAAAATGGAGTTTCTGTCATTTAAGTGAAGCAGTTCACAGTAGATTTAACATTAAACCAGCATAAAGGAATATGTGTGCTAGCAGATGTGTAGCGAAGGCTGCATTGGGAGATTCATGGACCTATACACATCAGATGTCAGGAAGGAAACTTAGAGGCCTTTTGTTCCAGCTTCTCCTTTTATAAAAGCCCCAGAATCATAATAGGCTTTTCCAAATCCCAGTTAGCTACTACAAAATCCTAGTCTCAACCTCCATTTGCTGACTTCTAGTTCCAGGCATTTTGTATTACACTAGTATTTTCTGCATCTCATTTTCATTACCACTTAGTTTGTTATGACATTATGTCTCTGAGTCTACTTAACTAGATGGGGTTTTTAAAAAAATACCCCAAATTTGAGTTCTAAAATACATGAACATTACATTCTTGGGAGAAACTGCAATATCACATAGTATTAGCAGTTCATTTCTAATTTAATCTGAAATTGTAAAATTTATCCATTCAAATAAAATATTTATTTTTTCAGTAAGAATTATACTATAAAGTACTTTTTAATATACCCAACTATAGAGGCATTTCAGAGGCTCAAATGATTTCTCTATGGCTTGAACCTGCTAAGGGACATAAAGGAAAAAAAAATCAACATCCTTAAAATAAATATTGGAAAAATATTAATATTCTTCATCCTACCCAAAAAATTTATTCATGAAAAATTAGCTATAGTTTGAAGTCCCAGTGATTTGCCATAAAAATAGTAGAAAACATGCATATTTTCATCTAAACTACTGATTCCAATCTCATTAAACAGCCAGAAGTTGCATGCAGAACCACAGGATCAGATCACAGGTTATGGAGCTGTTATTGCCCTGTGCAGCAAGTGCCTCATCTTTCTGGCTAGTGATCCTACTTTTCAGCACTGTTCAACACCCATTTACTCCATGATTTAACTTGAAGAGTTGAAACAGTATTTTGCACTGAAGGATTAGTATATACGTTGTAACAGATGATGCCCATCTATTCATAAACTAATGAGAGATAGGCTCAAGTAGACCAGTTAAATGCATTCTACCCACACTACTATAAGCAACTCATTGGGGGGAAGTTAGGCCCTAGGGGCTGCCAAGCTGTAATCTAACATTATATGCATGTTCACATCAGCACACTAAGGTAATAATGGAGCTCAGCTGAACCACCATAGACACTAGGTTGCATAAGGTCCATGCTGTGAGTTCTTAGGCACATCACTGAACCTCTCTGAGCCTCAGCAATCATCTATTCTGTGACACTGAGGCAGTGGAAATCACTGCTTGAAGGCAGGATTTGGAGAGAAAGCAGAATGTGAAGAAACATTCTGTTCTCAGAAGGATCAGGAAGGATGGAATGTGATGGTCAGGCTAAGATAGGTGAGTCCATAGGCAGAAGAATTATCACTGGATAATGCTAGAAAAGAGAATTATATCTACAAATTCCCTACTGGGAGGACAAAGGCATGGTGACTAAAGTAGAGGCTGGAAGGAAAATATCTTTTACAGGATCTGTGACTTTTCAGAGTAAAACAGTTCCATTTCTAGTAAATAGAGAATGGACCAGCTCCAGCAGAGGACAAGAGCAGTGAAATTTGATAGTGTGTCTGAAAGGTTTTCCTAATTCTCTCCCAGACCCAATTAATTTTGTAGAATCATGAATAGGCTGATGATGGTATAAGCTATTCAGGCTAAATGAATTGGTATCTGTGGCTGGAAATCTTTACAACCATTTCTATACCAAAAGCAAACAAGTATATCAGAAAATGAGAAAAATATTCTCTATTCTCAATCAGCCAAGGAAAGAGTACTTAAAGAGATCCATACATATGAATGGACTTATTATGTGATTAAAAATACCATTTCAAATGCATGGGACAAAAGAAGCAATAAATGGTTTGGACATAATTGTCTATCCATTTGGAAAAAAAATTTAAATAGGTGCCTACCTCACATTGTATAATAACATTCCAGATGAAGTTAGGATTTACCAACATACATTCCAGCTGGAGTTAGGATATAACATGAAAATAATATAAATTATAATATCTTATAAGAGACTTTTCTATAGTTTTTGTAGGATGGGTCTTTCCTACCATGACACAAATCTCAAAGATCATAAGGTAAATACTGAGTAATTTGTGTTCATAAATTGAAATGAATATTTATAAAACAAGCAATTATATATAGTTTAAAAGAATCCCTTGACTGGGTGAAAATATTGACTATGGTGGGTTGTAGCTGTGTACCCTCAAAGCATCATGTTCAACTTAACCCATTCCTGTGGGTGTGTAAATAAGATCTCTTTCAGATGTTGCTTCAATTAAGGTATGGTCCAAATGAATCAGGTTGGGCTTTGGTTTGGATTACTGGAGAAGGCCTTTATAAATAGTGAGTCAGATGGATAAAAAAAAAAAAAACAAACAGAGGGAGCAACCAGAAGCTATAAGTCAATGGATCCCAGAAGTCAAAGGAGAAGCCTAGAAAGGTGGCCAAGTACATTGCCATATGACAGAAAAGTGAATGGCCAAGGATGGCTGGCAGCCAGGCCCAGAATGCCACAGTCTTCCAGGAGAGAGCATCACCATGATGACCTTCCAGGAGGAAGTATCTCCTAGAGGACATTGTGATTTTGGAATTCTCCTAGTCTCAAAACTGTGAGCCAATAAATTCCCACTGTTTAGTCCAATCCATCACATGGTATTTGCTTTAGCAGCCAGAAAACTGAAAACTTGACAAATGACATAATTAACAAATGATTGATATTTTTCCTATAAAGTTTTACAGATAAACATTAAATGCCCATTAAAAACAAAAAAAATGTGGAAAATAAGTATGTGTTAATAACATATCGAGCATTTAACACATTAGGCAGCATTCCAGATGCTTTACAAACACGATACATTACATAAACACACACACGTGTGTGTGTGGTATATATATTATCTATGTCTATGTGTGTGTATATTTCTGTGTGTGTGTGTGTGTGTGTATATATATATATATATATATATATATAATATATATATATACTATTAGTCTGCCAAAGGTGTGCTGATGCAAATTATATATATAGTATTAGTCTGCCAAAGGTGTGCTAATGCAAAGTACCAGAATTCTGTTGGCTTTTATAAAGGGTATTTATTTGGGTAAAAGCATATAGTCACAAGGTCCTAAGAAGTCTGACTCAAGGTCACTTTCTCACCAAAGTCAGTTGCCTCGTGTTGAAACAAGATGGCGGATGATCTCTACCTGGCCTCCAAGGGCTTCCTATATCAGTCTCAGGCATAAGGTTCATTTCTTTCTGGGCCTTCTCAGATGCTCAGCTGCTCAGCTCCTCTGTTCTCAGCAGCAAACTATCAGACTAATGACTCCTCTCTCAAACATGACAGTGCTCTCTTTTGTGTGTCCTCTTGAGTGAGTGTCCATTTATATCAGCCCACCAAAGGGGCAGGGACTCAACCTAAGCCATGCCCTTCTGAGGCTGTCAAATCAAAGTCCTAATCTTAGTAGGTAATTTAATCAAACTATGTCAGCTGACTATAATGCGTTCAAAGGATATCACACCCAGAGGAAAAGATTAGTTTACAAATGTAATCTCTCTTTTTGGGATTCATAAATAATCTCAAACTGCCAAATATAAAGACACACACACACACAAACACACACAATAATCTTATCTAACATTTCCTGAACATTGACTATATACCAGGTTCTCAGGTATATAGTCAAGTGTTTGTTCCTCGTATCATTACAATACCCCTATGAGGTAGGTACTGAATATCTATTTTTTATAGAAGTCTGACTCCAGTGCCTGTGCTTTATCCACTATATTTGTGAAATTCTAAACCCTTGCAGCATTATTTATAATAGTGAAAATTTTGGAAATGGGTGTCAAATAAATGATGATACATTCATAATTTGGAAGAATCTGTAGTAATTAGAACAGTAATTCAGAACATATTAAGTGGGGAAAATGCTACAGAACACTATAATCCATTTGTGTTTTCAAATCTCTGCACATAGATAAATGTATATATAGTTCTAAATCATGGAAAAGACTCTAAAAGGACACATAGCAATTGTTATTGATTTTTCTTAAAGTGTGAAGAGGGTTAAAAGGGTCACAGAGGACTTTCTGAGTTTCTCTATGTATTTGGTAATGTTTGAATCTCTTACAAAGACAATAGAGTCTCATAATATCATTTTAAAATTAAGAACTGTATTTGTTATATGATTTATGAACAGGTTTTTTTTTTACTGTGGTTTCCTAGAAATTATCAGTCCATATGCAATGTTCCTGCATAATATTTGACACATGTAATGTGCCATTGCTAAAGGAACAATTTCAACTGGACATATCAAAACAACCTGGGAAACTGGACAAATCTATATCAATGTTAGTTTTGATTTGGATATATATTTAATATTTATGTTTGATCATGGTAGGAATTAATTAATGGGATTATTTGGACTTTTTTGATTACCCTAATACAATTCTCCATATTGAAAAATTATTTAAAAATTCTCTTTCAAAACACATTTATGCAGATACCATCTTAATATTAGAGTATTAAATAATGTCTCACAGAAGAAAAATTTCTGACTCTGAATTATGTTTTACCTTTATGGCTCTAGAATGCATAAAAATGTTTCAAGTAGGACAAGCCCTAATTCTTTTCTCCACAAACATTACACTCTCCCCTAAATTTCCTTCAAAGAATAAGTCTCCCTGAGGTTCTTGCCTACAAGTCCACTCTCTGACCCCCAGGTCAGAAAATGAGACTCATATTTCTTTCCCTGTAATTCTTTTGTGTACCAGGTTTATGGCTTCCACCTTGAGATGCCATTACCTGTGAAGGTGAGTTATTACATACCAAATTGAAATGAACCAGGAAATGTGTTTCTCACAATATTTCACATTTCCTAATGCAGTTACAGGCCCAGATTGAACCCCCAAAATTGCCGTCGTAGTTCAAATTGAAAGTGAATCATGGACTGCTTCAATTCACATTTGAAAGATGTGTGCATTTGCTGTGCTTTCGGCAGAGGGCTAACCTAAAGCTGAAGTCTTCTTAGGTTGAGCTGCAGTTTGGATAGCCATAAACAATGCAGAGCTGAGCTCCTCTGTGTTCAGCCTTTGCCGTCAGTCTCACAGTGTAGACTCACTTTCCTTGTTCAATGGAAACAAATGTGAAAAGGCAGTGAGATTTTTTTCCAGCATTTTCTGACTTGTGTTTTAACTTTTAATTGACGTGTAGTAGTATATATACAGAAAAGTGCACCTCTCAGTGTATGCAGCTCAATGGTTTTCACCCACTGAACTCCTAGGTAACCAAAACTCAGGTGAAGAAAATGAGCCAGCATCAGCATTCCATCTAGGTCCATCTCTGTCCTCCAAAAATGCAGAGATTTCAGGGAAGCTGCCACCACAAGACTTAGTTGCTTCAAGACAAAAATGAGATCCTCATAGGAACCCATTTCCAAATGTAATGGCTTCTTTCTTTCTCTTCAGCTCGTCTAGTTTCATCTGAGTGCCTCTCATTGTAGAATTAAAATAGAAAGCTGCTGGCCAGGATATCCGGGAAATGGTGTTTCTATGCTTTATACCCCTGTACTCAATACCCCTGTACTTATAAGAGCAGGCAGCAGCAGTCCCCCAGGTGTAACAGCAAGAACCAGGAAGGAAGGAGGGCCCAGCAGTGGGCTCCTGATACTAATGGCTATGCTTTTGAGCCTATACACCTGCAATAAGAACAAGGCCTAGAGTAGCACTGTGCCTGGGAGTTTCCTCCTGACAGCCTTCATGTTACTCAAATGTGGCCACTCTCACAGCCAAACTCAGCATGTAGATGCAGTGCATTCCTCCCAGCGTGGGACATGACACCCGGGGATGAGCCTCCCTGGCACCGAGGGATTACTACCACATACCAGCTGAAGATGCAACTAGAAAATGACCTTGAATTAAAGGTTCAATACGGATCAGCAGAATATCCCTGTCTACACATAATAACATGACTTCAAAATGCTGTTTGACCTAATGTAAGGGGGAAATGGAAAGGAGAAATGAGATTATAAGGCTATGAGTCTCTAAAAAAGAGTCTGGAGGTTGTCAGAAGGAATGCCCTTATGCACAACTGAGCAGAGTCTAAGAGACAGATAAAGTAGATACAACCCCAGGTATTGGTTCTTTTGAGGGATAAAGAGACCCACGGGTTCTATGGTCATGGCAGATGGGGTTCACTGCCATGGCAGATGGCCCTTCTTTGGAGCTGGTGTTTCTGCATGATGGAATTGGACTCAGAGGGGATCTCTTTTCACAAGACTTGCATGCTACTTTATTGGAATTGTAGTTGGCGCTGGGGTTTAAGATATATTTAGGGGATTTGAATCTCTGGACTGATAATATGACACCCAGGCCCAGAGCCTCAACAGACTTCAGCTCCTACACTTTGATTTATTGGACTTACCCCACTCAGCTAACATGGAGTTGAAGAAGGTCAACCACCACACCATGGAGCCTAAGTGTCTACAACTGAAAGCAGGAGGAGTGCATCCAGTATCCATGTGGAATCTAAGCCCTCACTTGACATAGATGTGCAATGGACACAACCAATCCAATGTCCACAGAGAAAATGTGGAATGGGTGTGGGAAGGGTAGCCATGGTGGCTGCTGGGTTTGGGGAATGGGAGGAAGAGATGAGATGTGGAGGCATTTTTGGGACGTGGAGTTGTCCTGGATGGTGCTTCACGGACAAACACGGGACATTGTAGATCCCCCCAGGGCCCACTGGATGGAACGTGGGAGAGTGTGGGCTATGATGGGGACCATTGACTATGGGGTGCAGTGATGCTCAGAGATGTACTTACCAGGTGCAATGGATGTGTCACAATGACGGGAGAGAGTGTTGCTGTGGGGGGAGTGGGGGCAGGGGCGGTGGGGTTGAATGGGACCTCATATTTTTTGAATGTAATTTTTAAAAATAAATAAATAATTAAAAAAAAAAAAAAGAGCAGGCATGGTCTTAATTAACAAACAATCCTAGCACACCTTTTAAGGATCTTCCAAAATTTAAAGGAACCATCCTTCACAACACAAACATAATTTAATATTGAAATGACCATCATGGGGCAGCCAAAGGGATGCTGATGCAAAATACCAGAAATATGCTGGCCGTTATAACGGGCATTTATTTGGGGTAGGAGTGTACAGATTCCAGGTCATAAGCATAAGTTACTTCTCTCACCAAAGTCTATTTTCACATGTTGGAGCAAGATGGCTGCTGACGTCTCTGAGGGTTGAGGCTTTCTGGGTTCCTCTGAGCTCAGCTCCTCTGTTTTCTCCACAATGTCAGCTGTGGAGTATCAGGTGAATGACTCTGTCTTTCTCCCTGGGGTTTCTGCCATGTCTAAGGGGCCATCTCTGTTCCTCTGTGCTCTGCTCCTGGCTCAGGTCCTCTCTTTCCAGGGCTTGCTTCTCTTTCCTCTGTGTGCTTACTTCCTGGGGCTCCAGCTAAAGACTTCAGCATCAAACTCCAACATCAAAACTCCAACATCCGAAACCCTCAACACTGTCCTTTGCCATGTCTTTTATCTGTGAGTCCCCACCCACCAAGGAGCCCAATCAAAGCCCTAATCATAACTTAATCACACCCAGGTACAGACCAGATTACAAACATAATCCAATATCTATTTTTGGAATTCATAACCATATCAAACTGCTACAGGCACCAAGCAATTGAAGGAGAAATTGTAGTGCTTGATAGTAATTGCAGGAAGTTAGAAAGGCTTGTGGGTTACCATTTACATTTTATATTGTTAAAAACTTATGTGTTTTTAATTTTATTAAGTAAAATCAAAATACTTATAAAACTGAAAGAATATTATGATGATACCCCTTTTCCCAGCTTCAATCTTGTTTCATCTGTACCTCCTACTTCCTATCATCCTCTCCTTCATAGAATATCTTGAAACAAGTCCAAAATAGTATATACTTTTATCCATAAATATGTATTATGTATATCTAAAAGACAACATTTTATGTAAAACTGTGATATTATTTAACATACCTTCATACTACCAAATAGCCATGCAGTGTTCAAATATATCTATTCAATAGTTTTTAAAAAAGATTTTTGAAAATTGAAGTTCTGATAATGTCTTTGCCTTGCAATTGGTTAATAAGTTGCATAAAATTCTTTTTTTCCTTGTAAACTGAAGCATTTTTTATTAGCAAATTTTATAGTCTTTTTTAAAGATAAATAGATCATACAAAACATTACATTAAAAAACATAAGAGGTTCCCATATACCCCACTGCTCACCCTCATCCCCCCATCCCCCTACCCCCGCTCCTCCCCTTCATCAGTAAGGCACATTCATTGCATTTGGCGAACCCACTCTGGAGCACTGCCACACTACATGTGCCATAGTTTACATTGTGGTTCACACTCTCTCCCAGTCCATCCAGTGGGTTATGGCAGGATATACAATGTCCTGCATCTGTCCCTACAATATCATTCAGGACAACTCCAAGTCCCAAAAATGTCCCATATCACACCTGTTCCCCCCTCACCCTGCCCTCAGCAACTCCCGTGGCCACTGTCTCCACATCAATGATACAGTTTCTTCCATTGCTAGAGTCATAGCAGCTCTATAGTAGAATACCAGCAAGTCCACTCCAATCCATATTATATTCCTCCATCCTGAGGACCCTGGGATGGCAATGTCCACTCCACCTCTAAATTGAGACTCTAAATTGCTTGCAGTTGTAGACTCTCTTGCTTTTAATCTATAGATTCTCTACCTCTACCTCTACCTCTACCTCTCCCTTTTTAGCCCACACTTTATTTATGAGAGATTGAGTGATTCTTTTCACAGTATGGATTTGGCTAGAGAGTTCCTGGGGTTTCATTTAGCATGTTTCTCAGTCCCCTGTTACTGCTGTAGTTGGAGGTTTGATCAGACTTTGGAAGGTGGGGCATGTTCTCCCATCGGTACCCTATTCTTCATTTGTGACCTTGAATACTTTGTTAAATATGAAGTCTATCACCCAATTATTTGGTTACTGTTAAGTACAGTTTACACAGGAAAAGCTGGTTTGACACAATTCTTTTCCTTTATTGATCGGTTTAGCTAACTAATCTAGTTTAGCTTCCTAGAACCTCAAATGTGACCAATATGTCCTCGAATTCTGTTCCTGACACTGAGGAGTTGCTTATGTAACACTGGGAAAATTATGTTCTGTGACTATATAAATCCAGTGAAGACTCTAGGACAAGTAGAAATAATGTACATAAAATGTACAGCACCATTTCCATCATCATTATTTTTTGTTTAAATCTCTCAGATCCAATCTTCATGCCTAAATCATCCTGCTACATACTTTGTTAAAAACCATATAGCTTGGGGAACTGGGGAAAAAAACAGTGGAGCCTATTGTTTTAAGGTAAATACTGTTTTGGAAGTGTAGTCTGATTGAATTGATGTTTCTCCAGCTCTAAGTGAAAGAAAGTATGCTGCAGCCATTCTAGATTTATAAATGCCCCGTACCAAAAAATAAAAATAAAAGAGGAAGAACATACATTAGTGACTTAGCACTTGAAGTGAAATGATGAAAATTAAATATACTTGCAAACTCCCCAGAGTTCCTGAAGAAAAAAATTAGAAGTTTAATTCTTTATCATGGAGAATATGTACTGAAACTCTGTATTTTATTTCCATGCTTGTGGAAAGAATTACCATACTTTAAGCCCCTCTGCCATGCTTATACACTCTCTTCTGCTAGATTTTCCATCGGTTACAAGGCAAAAGAGAGGAAGAGTAATTAGGAATTTTAAATAGCAAAACAATAGAGCTAAGAAGTATAAACTAAATCTGAGCCTTTCATAAAATCTGGCTTCAGCCTGGAAAAATGTCATTTCTTTCAATTGGAGTTTCATATTAGTTTACAAGAAAAGGAGAATAAGAGAGTTTATGAGCAGAGCTTCATCAGTTCAAGGTAAGGACCTCATGCTTCTTATGGACTCATTATTTTCACATGTTCTCATGTCGAGAAAAGAGAGTACATATTAAATCCAGGTCAGTCATTTCATATATGCTTGCTCTGAATCATTTATAAGAAATAAATTCTTGAATTCCTAATTCTGTAACTAGAAGGACAATTTAAAACTCACCCACAATACTGCTATATTGGCAGTTTCAAAAGCAAATTAAAGCCAACATTAATGCTCATTATTATTGATGTGTTCCATTGATCCATTAAGTTTTATTTAGGCTTGTTGATTTTCTTCTTTAATGACAGCAGTTTGATATTACTGATGAATTCCAAAAAGAAATATTGGATTATGTTTGTAATCTGATCTGTTCCTGGGCATGATTGAGTTATCATTAAGGCGTGGAGTCCCCACCCCTTGCTGGGTGGAGACTCACAGATAAAAGGCATGGCAAAGGACAGAGTTGGAGCTTTTGATGCAAGGGTTTTTGATGTTGGAGTTGGATGCTGAAGCCTTAAGTTGGAGCCCTGGGAAGTAAACCCACAGAGGGAAGAGAAGTCAGGCCCAGGAAAAGAGGAATGCTGGGCCCAGGAAGAAGCAAGCCCTGGGAAGAAAGGAACCTTGAAGCTAGAGTAAAGCAAGCCCCAGGTACATAGGAACCCAGGAAGCCTGAACCCTTGCTGTCGTTGGCAGCCATCTTGCTCCAAATAGACTGGTGAGGGAAGTAACTTATGCTTTATGGCCTGGTATCTGTAAGCTCCTACCCAAATAAATACCCTTTATAAAAACCATCAGCACCCTTTTGGCTGACTAATACGCAGGCCAATTCCTTTAACTCTTTGAAACAATGAAAAATTCACAGAGCATATGAGGGATATAAGTTAATCTTTGGCTATCTAGCATCTAATTACCCTTCCCAAGTTTGAATTATTTTCTACCCTCTGAGTATTAGCAGAAGGAGGATCTTACCTCATCCTAGAGAAGCCCTTACAGTTAGATTGACAGCATTTGACCTAGCCCCTCCAGGACTTGTCCCCACCCTGGAATTTGTATTGAGAATTAGTAAAATGAGGGCATAGGCCATGTGACATCAATTCTAGTAGTAAGTAGCAGCAATAATGGTGATGTCATGAACTCCAGGAATAGAAGCAGCAATTGAAGAAGCAGTGCAGTGGATAGGTGGAGTCTAGTGGTTGACTCTGACAGCAGCAGAAGTGCAAGCTGGCATGCCTGTGTTCAGTAGCTGCAGAAGCAGGAGTAGAGCAGCACTGTGTTCACAGAGATGATGTTGGATGGAACTGTCAATCTTCTGCTATCTCCTATCTAGCTTCCCTTGTTCCTGATCATTTTTCCAACCTGATTTGACAACCATCTTAGTTATTTTGTGCATTATCCACTACTCGCAATGAATAGTCTACTTGAATTAGCCAGTTTGTTTCTTCCCCATAAAACAAAGAATCTCAGCTAGTAAGGGAAGTTATCAGAGAACCTTAGGAAAATGCAGATATTCTGAGATTGATTTACTGATCTGGATAGGGATGAAGTGAAAAACTCAAATGGTATTTGGGAAAGGGATTCTGTCCCTTCTTAGCGTTTGTATTAGTCTGCCTAAGGGGTGCTGATACAAAGTATGAAAAATCTCTTGGCTTTTATAAAAGGTACTTATTAGGGGTAAAATCTTACAGTCTCAAGTCATGGAAAGTCCAACTCAAGGTACCACAAAAGATACTTTCTCACCAAAGTCAGCTGCCATGTGTTGAAGCAAGAAGGCAGGCAATCTCTTTTGGGTTTCAGCCTTACTCTCTGGGCTTCCTATATCAGTCCCTACTCTCTTCTCAAGGTCAGCTGTAAGCTTTCAGGCAAATGATCCATCTCTTCCTAGGGCTTTAGCTGTTTGAGTCTTTTCCTTTCTGTCACATGGGAGGATCAAACTGACAAAACTCTCTCCTTTTCCCATGTGTCATCTTGAGTGAAAGTCCATTTATATCAGCCCACCAAGGGGACAGGGACTCAACCTGAGTTATGCCTTACTGATATAGTTGAACCACAAGCTCCAAATTGATTTTATCAAGTAAAAGTCATCAGAGGCCCCTCTTCAAATTCAATACAATCAAAGGATATCACACCCAGAAGAACACATTAGTTTACAAACATAATCTTTCTCTTTTTGGGGATTCATAAATAAGTCAAACTATCACAGTGTTCAATGGAAAAAATAAAAGTTTCCTTTGCTTTATAAACTCTAATCATCTGAATAAGTGTTATAACCAATTTCAAGTTAATTTAATCAATATTTGCTATCTATTTTAATAGGTTTTTGTTTTGCACTTGCATTTAAAAAAGTGTTGTATATTTTTACTATCATTTTTCCCACATTAGTAAGTTTAAAAGGCAGTAAAAATGCTGTTTAGGAAAGAAGGGGAGGCTAAAAGTCACTGAAAGTCATAATTAGAAGGAATTTTTGAATGATAAAATTTAGTAAGAAAGATGACTACATAAAAGACATAGTCATAGTTTTATACAAGTTCCCATTCACTGTCCATACAAGTTACTTCTATGCATTAGAAAATAGAAAGCAGTTATGTAAGTGTTGTCCATTTTGGAAAATTTCAACATGCTATATATGGCTTAATGCTTTATTTTAATTTTTTATTACAGAAGTTTTAGGACTACACAGAAAAATCATTTAGAAAATACAAGGTGCCTCACATGTGTAGATTTCCCTATTATTATCAGTTTGCATTAGTGCAGTGCCTATGTTGCGACTGATGAAACAGTATTATTATAATTATACTATTAATTATAGACTATAATTTACTTTAGGGTTCAGGATTTGTGTTGTGCGGTCCTGTGTTTTGTTAAAAAAATATTATTCTACCGACATATATGGAACCTAAAATTTTCCCTTTTAATTATATTCAAATATATAATCCAGTGGTATTAATTACATTCACAATGTTGTGCTGCCATCACCAGCATCCATTTCCTAAGCTTCTTCATCATCCCAAACAGAAATGCTCTATAAATTAAGCATTAACTCCCCATTTCCTAATACAACCCTAGACCCTGATAACCTGTGTTCTAGTTTCTAACCTTATGAATTTGCTCATTCTGATTATTTCACATCAGTGAGATTATACAATAAGAGGACAAAATAGCTCATTAAAAAGAGACATAGGGCATCATTTTCCCATGAAAACCTTATAGGCTCAAGCTGGATAATTAAGTAAAAGAAGCCCAATGTTGAAGTTAACTGTTGGCATGGCTATTGACAAATGTTGCCGATTGGAACCAAATAGATAAGAATGCAGTTACATTTGTGATCCAAAGAACACCAACATTAGACCAAAACTTGATGGCCATTTGAAACTTCAAATGACACTTGAGCCCTAAAGCACATACTAAGAAAGCATCTCATTCCTGAAGAGGGCATTTTCTTCCGCGCCCTCCTCAAATGTAAACAAGGGGGATAATAGAGAAGGAACAAACTTCCCAAGGGTGAAGCGAGAGTCTGGGAGAACAATGGACAGAGAAGTCCCTCCCAGGATGCAGAATTGAACCCAATTAGAAACACTGGCACCAACATACGGGTTTCCCTGTGTGGTCATAGGAATTACTCTGCTCCCCCTGAAACACGACCAGGGGCCCACTATGGGAGTGTAGGCTGACTCCACACGGAGAGGGGAAAGGGTAGGAAGGGGTCAGCAAGGGCAAGCTTAGGTACTGGATGGTGGTGATGGCAGCACAACATTGTGAATGTAATGTTGTGCTGCACTTTTATGATGTCGCACTCCACAGTTACTGTAACCCTTTAATTATTTTCCAGAATTTTGAGGAAGATGGCTCTGCCAGCTTTTACTATTTGTACGAAGATTTTGTGGGGAAATGGCTCCCTGGAGCATCTTATGCCACTATCCAGGTTGACCTGAAAGATCCTGGCAAAATACATTTGAGAAATCAGAAAAAATCCTTGTCTAGTATATTGAGAACCACAATTAATAGGGGAGATACCATGAGCCATGTTGATACATGAGAAGGTTTTGAATGTACTGAAATATCTGAATAAGGCCATAATGGAGGAGCAAGATGATTTAGTGAGAGCTGAGAAACAGGAAGAGTTCAAGAAGAATTAAGATATTTAAGATTCATGTAAGATTGCACAATTTAAAGATCATGGGTTAACGAGTTTTTGCTGATAATGAAGCTATTCGTATCTTTTCTTTTGAATTGCAAAATTCAGCTTTTTGCTGACTTGAAACTTTGGAGATACGATTGACACAAAGCAAAAATCTGAAGTCTTGGTTAGGAGTCTGGAAGTAGTGATATGATTAGTAAATATGTATTGATGACAGTTATCAATACATAGAGAATTATTTAACATGGAGAAACATAATATACTTGATGCTCATGTTGGCCTGAGAAAGAAAGAATAGATAAGCCATATCTTTAAAATAAACTTTACATTACACAGATAACCATTTTTAGTTTTTTTAAAAATTCAAGCCATCCTATTTCTGTAATCTCAAGAGCCAAAAAAAAGGAGAGTGTCTATCCTATCAATCACTTAGACTCAACCAAGTACACCTCAAGCTGTTTGAACATCTTGAAAGAACGACAGCATAAACTCTGCTTCCATCTACCCTCTCCTGTGACAAAATTTATCATGCTTATCAAAGATCATGATTTTTTATGCTAACTGAAGTTGGATCCAATGGCAACTCATTCCAAAGATAACAAGAATTTCTTCATTTAATTTAGAGGAAGAAATCCACAGTCTTTAAAAAATGGGCATGCTGGAGTACATTTTTTATGCTTGAACAAAGTTTTCAATCATTTCAGTCACTCTGAACATAGAAAACCCCAGATAGATGAGAGTCAAAATCTTGTAATTTCTTCTTTTCTTCTTTTTCTTTATTTCCCCCTATTATTTTCCATAGGGTGTATATCAAGACATGCTCAGCTCAGGAGCAGAGGAGTGACATATATTTCTTCAGAGATCCTGGAGTTCTGACTGGGTGTGTTCACTGGTGAAACTTTGCGTTGTTCTTTGGTGAAGGTAAGAATGCACTTTCATTTCATTAGGAATGGTGCATTATATTGGGCTAGAGTTATTGTTCCATTTAGTTTTAGTTTTGAAGACAGCTTTGTGAGAAGGTTTTTCTTTATGCTGGACAACCAGAAATACAAATGCTTGCAGACAAATAAGAATGTAGTGGTGGACAATTATTAATATCATGTTCTTTATGTCTAGTACTCATAGTACCTAGTTCTCCTTCTATGGTTGAACAATTCCTTACCTAGTGAACATTAAAAAGGGCAGAATCTACCTTTCACAATGAAAGCTAGAAGTTTTCGTATACTAGTGTTCTCAGGGCATGGCATGAAATAGTGGCTTTGTTAATTTGACTCAGCCCCTCTGAACTTGCAATTGAGAGACAAGGACACATAAGCCTTAGGTAATATTTTGAAGTAAATTTTAAGAAAGGATTGTTTATAGTTAACAAACATAAAGGACAACCACATAATATTCGATAAAGCCACCAAACCCTCTCAACTGGGAGAGAGTGGCCTATTCAACAAATGGTGTCTGGAGAACTGGATAGCCATATGTAGAAGAATGAAAGAGGATTACCATCTCACACCTTATACAAAGATCAACTCAAGATGGATCAAAGACCTAAATATAAAAGCCAAGACCATAAAAACCTTAGAAAGCAGTGTAGGGAAACATCTACAGGACCTTGTAATAGGTAATGGATTTATGAATATCTCACCAAAAGCACGAGCAGCAAAAGAACTAATAGATAAATGGGACTTCCTCAAAATTAAAGCCTTCTGCACCTCAAAGGAGTTTGTCAAGAAAGTATAAAGGGAGACCACACAGTGGGAGAAAATATTTGGCAATCAGATATCTGATAAGAAACTTATAACTTGCATATATAAAGAACTCCTACATCTTGAAAATAAAAAGATAAACAATCCATTTAAAAAATGGGAAAAAGACTTAAACAGACACTTCTCCGAAGAAGAAATACAAATGGCAAGAAAGCACATGAAAAAATGTTCCAAATCTCTAGCTATCAGGGAAATGCAAATCAAAACCACAATGAGATACCATCTTACACCCATAAGATTGGCAGCTATGAAAAAAACAGAAGAATACAAGTGCTGGAGAGGATGTGAAGGAAGGGGAACACTCATCCACTGCTGGTGGGAATGCAGAAGGATCCAACCATTCTGGAGAACAGTATGGCGGTTTCTCAAAAAACTAGCCATAGATTTGCCATATGACCCAGCAATACCACTGCTGGGAATATACCCAGCAGAACTGAAAACAAGAACACAAACCAATATATGTACACCAATGTTCATAGCAGCATTGTTCACTATTGCCAAAAGTTGGAATCAACCCAAATGCCCATCAACAGACGAGTGGATCAATAAAATGTGGTATATACACACAATGGAATACTACTCGGCTGTAAGAACAAACACACTACAAACACATGTGATAACATGGATGAATCTTGAGAACCTTATGTTGAGTGAAGCAACCCAGACATTGAAGGACAAATACTACATGACCTCAATGATATGAAATAAACAAGCTGCCCTAGATAGCAAGAGACTGAACGATAGGCTTGCAGGAAATCGGAGGGTGGAGGAAGGATATGAGCCGATGTCTGCAGGGGTGGAATTTAAGACGAGATGGTGGTAAGTATGAACACAAAGAAGAGATAAAAGGGGGGCAAGGGGTTGCCTTTGCTTGGGGCTTTGCGGGTTTGAGGGTGGCTGGGGAGGGACGGGTGGGTAACGTTGCCCAAAAGTGGGGGGAGGGAGGGGTAGCATACGAACCAGGAGAAGGTCAGGTGTTGGTGGAGAGTAAAATGCCGAGAAAATCATATCAAAATATAATAAAGAGGGTTACCTGTTTAGAATGCTCGGAGGGGAGGGTCTGATGCAGGACGGGCTCCTGGGGAATGTCTAAATGCTCATTCTGCCAGAGTGGGTGACACCATGGGGTAGAAACCCAAGTAGTGAGAGTGGGGGTGGACCCACATCCTGGGGAGGACTAATGCCATCCAATAGAGGGAACTGTATCCCTCGAGAGAAAGGGTGGCTCCCAGGGCATTGGGGCAGTTGAGCAAGTTAGGCCCTGAACACTATTCCATCTATCTCTGGAAGTGGCTCCTCAGGAAACGGAGGTTGGCTATCACTGAGGGCACCAAGGTGGAAGGGAAAATGGACGTTAAATGTGTGGAACCAAAGTAAATGGGGGGTAAGAGAGGAGTTTCTTGAGAGTACACAAGGATGGATATAAAACATGTAATATTACACCATAACATATAGGAGATGACAGACTGATAATGTAAACCATAATGTAAAACATAGGATAACTAAAAATGTAAAGAACTGTGTATCCTAAAGTATGCACCATAATGTAAACACAGATGTCACCTTGTTAGAAAGCTAATGTCTCAGACTCTGTACATCACTTTAAGTAAATATGATATGAATAGGGCGTAAGAGTATCACTGTGGAAGGGAAAAGGTTTTCTGGTGGATGTGTGGGAGTGCTGTATATTATATATATACATTGCTGTGGTCTAGGACTCCTGTGAAGAAAAGCTGAATAATTAGGGGGTGGGGAAAAAAAAAAAAAAAAAGAAAAAAATAGGATGTGGAATTTTTTCAAGTCAACATTCTTTATCTAAGTTCTTTATCTAACTTTATCCAAGTTCTTTATCTATCCTTTAAACTCATCGCTATATGCCATTCCCTAGTAAGGGACCATGACATTATATTGGGCTTCAAATTTCGGGGAGTTCTGGATCACAGAATGTTTCAACAATGGCAATGGAGGGATACTGGTATGGGATACCAATGACAGGTGATATATGACTGACAGGGAGCTGTACAGAACATATGTCCAGGGTGCATGGTAATGTTTGGATATACTCATAGTGGCAAAAATTAAAAACCACAGTAGGGGGGGTACTGGGTTCCTGGCCAGTGGTGCTCTGTCGTGGTCCCTAGGGGAGCAGCGACAGTCTCCCAGGTACAGTGGTGGGGACCGGGAGGGAGTGAGGGTTCAACAGTGAGCCCCTGATACTAATGACTATGCTTGTGAGCTGATAAACCCAAAATAATAACAAGGCCTAGAGCAACTTTGTGCCTGGGAATTTCCTTCTGTCAGCCTTCATGTTACTCAAATGTGGCCAGTCTCGAAGCCAAACTCAGCATGTAAATGCAATGCCTTCCCCCCAGCGTGGGACATGACACCCGGGGATGAGCCTCCCTGGCAACGAGGGACCACTATCAACTACCAACTGATGATGCAACTGGAAAATGACCTTATACGGAAGGTTCAATGCGGATCAGCAGAATATCCATGTCTACATAAAATACCATGACTTTAAAATGCTGTTTGACCTAAAGTAAGGGGGAAATGGAAAGGAGAAATGAGTTTATATGGCTACGAGTTTCTAAAAAAGAGTCTGGAGGCTGGCAGAGGGTTTGCCCTCATGCACAACTGAGCAGAGTCAGAGAGACAGATAAAGCAGATACAACCCCCAGATATTGGTTCCTTTGAGGGCTAAAGAGACCCATGGGAATTATGGTCATGGCCGATGGGGTTAACTACCAGGGCAGATGGCCCCTCTTTGGAAATGGTGTTTATGTGTGATGAATCTGGACTCAGATGGGATCTCCCTTCATAAGACTTTCATGCTAATGTGCTGGAGGTGCAGTTAATGTTGGGGTTTAAGATATACTTAGGGGATTTGAATCTCTGGACTGACAATGTGATAGCCAGATCCTGAGCCTCAACAGACTCCAGCACCTACAATCTGATTTATTGGACTTACCACACTCAGCTAAGATGGAGGTGAAGAAGGACAACCACCACACCATGGAGCCTAGAGTGATTACAACTGAAAATGGGAGGATTGCATCCAGCATCCAGGTGGAATCTGAGCCTCCTCTTGACATAAAGGTGCAATGGACACAACCAATCCAGTGTCCACATAGAAGAGGTGGCATTGGATTGGGAAAAGTGGACATAATGGACAAAGGGTATGGGGAAAGGCAGGAAGAGATGAGGGGTGGAGGCGTCTTCGGGACATGGAGCTGCCCTGGATGGTGCTTCAGAGGTAATCACCGGACATTGTAAATCCTCACAGGGCCTACATGATGGAATAGAGGAGAGTATGGGCCATGATGTGAACCAATGTATATGAGGTGCAGAGGTGCCCAAAGATGTACTTACCAAATCCAATGGATGTGTCATGATGATGGGAACGAGTGTTGTTGGGGGGGCGGAGAGGGGGGGTGGGGGGGTGGGGTTGAATGGGACCTCACATATATATTTTTAATGTAATATTATTACAAAGTCAATAAAAAATAAAAAAATTTAAAAAAAAAAACAAAAACAAAAACAAAAACAAAAACAAACATAAAGGAATCAGAAAGGGATGATGATGTCCTAGAGATCAGCAAAGGTAAAAAGCTAAATAGGGGTAAAATTAAGAAACAGGAACTAGAGCCACTTGAGAGTTGGCATTATAGAAAGAGAACCATCTTGTAGGAGGCATAGTCACAGAGGGACAAAATGAAAGCCGTAACTATGGAACCAAGGTGAGAGTTGGGGACAGAAGTACAGAAGAAATACTTTGACCTCTCTCTTCCAGGCTTCTTATCTCCTATTGGAGCTTTCTATTACTGAGTAGAGAAGCCAAACCAAAGCTAGTGATCAAGGGAGCCCTCTTCCGTAGGGCACAAAGCAAGGAAGAGAAGAGAATGGGCTGGGGGTAAAACAGTATGCCTTGCGTAATGATACACATACTTCTTAAAAGGAATTAGGGTAACTTTTTAAAAAAATCAATTTTATTGATACATATTAATAAAGCATACAACCCATCCAAAGTGTACAATCAATGGTATTCGGTATAATCACATAGCTGTGCATTCATCACTTCCATCATTATTGGAGCATTTTCATTATACCAATAATAATAACAATAATAATAATAATAAACAGACAAAAAGGCTTAACCCTTAGTAATCACTTCTCAATCTCAATGCTTCCCCTGCTATACATAGCTGCTGTTCTGTTTCGATCTTTCTAATATATTTGGACTTACATTTTGTATAGATGGAGTCAAACAATATGTAGTACCTTTTGTCTAGTTTCTTTCCTTTAGTATATTTCCTTTTTTGACCCTTAATGGAAGATTATTAATGTATTACTATTCCCTACCATCCCTATTTTGCTTTGGTGGTATTTTTGCCCAGTATTAACATCTTGTAACATGTTACATCTTGTAAATGTATGTAACAAACATACATTTGTTGTATTTCAAAGAAAACAGTTTTATATATATAATATCACTCATACTCATATTTCACAGTCCCAGTTCCATTTTTTAGCTTTACTTCTAGTAATACACATGAACTTAGACTTTCCCTTTCAACCACTGTCATACCCATGTATAAGTACCACTAGTTACAAGGACTATGGTATGCATTCATCATTTCTATTTATTTCCAAAGATTTGCAAACAACATTTTTACCAATTCTTCATGGGTCAACCTTCAACTTCCCATTCTTTATCCTCATTCTATTTTTTGGTGACTATATTCTAGTTATTAACTTCAAGAATTTGCACAATATATTTAATTCACAATACTCTCTAATACTTGTAGTTTTCTGTTCCTTTAATAGTGACCATTCTAATAAATATGAAATAATTTCTCACTGTCGCTTTGATTTGCATTTCCCTAATTGCTAGTGATGCTGAACATTTTTTTTTCATGTTTTTTTGCCATTTGTATTTTTTCTTTGGGCAAATGTCTATTCAAGTCTTTTGCCAATTTTTAAAGTGGGTTGTTTGTCTTTTTATTGTTGAGTTGTAGCATCTATTTATATTTCATGGATATTAAACCCTTGTCTGATATGTTATTTCCAAACACTTGCTCTCATTAAGTTGGCTGCCTTTTCACCCTTTTGACAAAATCCTTCGAGATCAAAAAATGTTTAATTTTGAGGGGATCCCATTTATCTATGTTTTCTTTGTTGCTCACACTTTGGGTGTAAGGTCAAAGAAACCATCACTTGCCACAAGATCTAGATGTTTCCTAACATTTTCTTCCAATTGTTCTATGGTCTTGGATTTTATATTTAGGTCTTTGATCCATTTTGAGTTGATTCTTGTATGGGAAGTGAGATAGGATCCTCTTTCATTCTTTTGGTTATGTATATCCAGTTCTCCCAGCACCATTTGTTGAAAAGATTGTTTTGTTGCAGTAAATATGGACTTGATAGGTTTGTAAAAAATCATTTGGCCATAGGGGTGAGGATCTATTTCTGGACTCTCAATTCTATTCTACTCATCAATGTATCTATCTTTATGCCAGTATCGTAATGTTTTGACCACCGAAGCTTTGTAAAATGTTTCAAGGACAGGCAGTGGGAGTCCTTCCACATCTCTCTTTTTGTAGGATGTTTTTGGGTATTCAGATACACTTTCCTGTCCACATAAATTTAGGAATGGCTTTTTCTATACCTACAAAGTAAGCTGTTGGAATTTTCATTGATATTGCATTGAATCTATAAATCAGTTTGGGTAGAATTGACATCATCACAATATTAGTCTTCCAAACCATGAACATGGAATGTCTTTCCATTTGTTTAGGTCTTCTTTGAATTCTTTTACTAGTGTTTTGTAGTTTTACGTATATAGGTCCTGCACATCTTTAATTAAAATGATTTGTATTTGAGTTTTTTTTGCTTTTGTTGCTTTTGTAAAAAGAACATTTTCCTGATTTTTTCACATTGTTCAATACTAGTGTACAGAACATTATTGATTTTTTTGTGCTGATCTTGTCCTGCCACTCTCTGCTGAATTCATTATTAGCTCAAGTAGCTTTGTTTTAGATATTTCAGAATTTTCTAAATATAGGGTCATGTCCTCTGTGAATAGTTTTACTTTGTCTTTTCCTGTTCAGATGCTTTTTCCCCTTGTCTAATTGCTCTAGATAGAACATCTAGCACAGTTTTGAATGACAGTGGTGACAGTGGGCATCCTTGTCTTATTCCTGATCTTAGAGGGAAAGCTCTCACCCTTTCCTCTTTGAGTATGATGTTTGCTGTGGATTTTTCATGTATGCCCTTTATTATATTGGGGAAATTTCATTCTATTCATATCTTTCAAAGAGTTTTTATCAAAAAAGGATGCTGGATTTTGTTGAATGCCTTTTCTGGTTCAGTCAAAATAATTGTGTGTTTTTTCCCCTTCAGTTTGTTAATGTGGTATATTAAGTTAATTGATTTTCTTGTCTTGAGTCACTCTTGCATACCAGAAATAATGCCCACTTGGTTGTGGTATATAATTCTTTTAATATGCTATTTGATTCTATTTGCAAGCATTTTGTTGAGAATTTTTGCATCCATATTCATTAGAGAGATTGTTCTGTAATCGTCTTTTCTTATATTTTTATCTGGCTTTGGTATTAGGGTGATGCTGGCTTCATAAAATATATTGGGTAATTCTCCCTCCTCTTCAATGTCTTGGAAGAGTTTAAACAAGATTGGTGTTAATTCTTTTCAAAATGCTTGGTAGAATTCACTTGTAAATCCATCTGGTCCTAAACTTTTCTTTGTTGGGAGATTTTTGATGACTGATTTGGTTTCCTTAAATGTGATTAGTTTGTTGAGTTTTTGTATTTTTTATAGAGTCAATATGAGGTTTATATATATTTCTAGGAATTTTTCCATTTCTTCTAGGTTATCTAAATTGTTGGCATACATTTTCTCATAATATCCTCTTTTGATCCTTTTTATTTCTGTGGAATCAATAGTAACATTTCCCCTTTCATTTCTGATTTCGTTTGCATCTTCTCTCTTTTTTTCTTTGCTAGTTTAGCTAGTCAGTTGTCAATTTTATGATATTCTCAAAGAACCAACTTTTGGCTTTGTTGATTTTCTTTGTTGCTTTCTGTTCTTAATTTCATTTATTTCTGCTCTAATCTTTATTATTTCTTTCCTTCTGCTTGCTTTAGGGTTGGTTTGCTGTTTTTTTCCTAGTTCCTCCAAGTGTTCAGTTAGGTCTTTGATTTTAGCTCTTCTTTTTTAATATAGATGCTTAGGGCTATAAAATTCCCTCTCAGCACAGTCTTTGCTATACCAAATAAGTTTTGAAATTTGTTTTCTAATTTCCATTTTTCTCAATATATTTACTGATTTCTGTTACAAATTCTTCTTTGACCCACTGATTGTTTAAGAGTGTGTTGTTTTTAGCCTCCACACATTTGCAAATTTCCCCAATTCCTGTCTTATTTTTGATTTCCAGTATCATTCCTTTATGATCTGAAAAGTTTTATATAATTTCAGATTTTTTATATTTATTTAGATCTGCTTTGTGACCCAATATGCGGCCTATCCTGGGGAAAGATCCATAAGCACTTGAAAATCTGATTTGGGATGCAACATTCTGTATACGTCTGTTAGGTCTAGTTTGTTTATCATATTGTTCAAGTTCTTGTCGATCTTCTGTCTAGATGTTCTATCTAATGATGTGAGTGGTGTGTTGAAGTATCCAACTCTTATTGTAGAGATGTCTGTTTCTCCCTTCAGTTTTGCTGGAGTTTGCCTCATGTATTTTGGGGCATCCTGATTAGGTGCATAGATATTTATGACTGTTATTTATTTCTGGTGGATTGTCCTTTTATTAATTTATAATGGCCTTCTGCATCTCAAATAATTTTTATATTTAAAGATTTGTCCAGTATTAGAATATCTACCACTGGTCATTTTGGGTTACTATTTGCATGGAATATCATTTTCTGACCTTTTACTTTCAGTTGATTTGTATCCCTGGATCTAAGCTAAGTCTCTTGTCAACAGCATATGGATGGCTTGTGTTTGTTTGTTTGTTTGTTTTTAATCCATCCTGTCAGTCTATATCTTTTGATTAGGGAATTTAATCCATTCACATTCAGTGATATTACTAAATGTTCATTATTTTCTTCCCCTTTTTATTCTTTGGCTTTCATATGTCATATTTTATTTTCATCTGTCTTTTGAGTATCCTTTCTGATAGCCTTCCCTTCTACAATCTTCAGTAAGTTTCTCTCTCCTGTCTTTCTTTCAGGATGTAAGGTTACCCTTAATGCTTCCTGCAAAGCAGGATTCTTTATTTATGAAATCTCTTTGTTTCTGTTTATTTGTGATTATGTTAAACTCATCTTCATATTTGAAGGACAATATTGCTGGAAAAAACATTTTCAGCTGGCAACTTTTGTCTTTCAATATCCTAATTATATCATACCACTGTCTTCTCATCTGCATAGTTTATGATAATAAAATTCATACTAAATCTCACTGAGATGGCTTGTATGTGACAGTTTGCTTCTCCCTTGCTGCTCTCAGAATTTTCTCTTTATCCCTGTCATTTGATATTCTGAGTAGTATATGTCCTGGAGCAGGTCTTTTCTGAGATATTCTGATTATGGTATGTTATGCTTCCTGGACATATAAATACATTTCTTTCATGAGAGTTGGGAAATTTCCAGCCATTATTTCTTCAAATACTATTTATGGACCTTTTTCCTTCTCTTCTCTTTTTGGAACTCCCATGACATGTATGTTGTTGCATTTTATGTTGTCATTCAACCCCTGAGCCCCTGCTCAATTTTTTCCATTCTTTTCACTCTCTGTTTTTCTCTCTTCAATTTCAGCTGTTCTGTCTTCTGCTTCACTTCTTCTTTCTTCTATCATTTCAGGTCTGCTCCTGTACACCTCTAAAGTATTTTTTTATCTCACCTATTGTGTCTCTCATTTCCATAAGCTGTTATGTTTTTTATTCAGGTTTTCAAATTCTTCTTTGTTCTCATTCAGTGTCCTTTTGTTGTCTTTCTTTAGCCATATTGACTTTCAACTCAATGATTTGGTTTAGGAGATTATATAGACATTGTTGATTAGTTGTCTCAAATTCTGTGTCTCATCTGGGTCCTTGATATATTCCTTTGCTTGGGCCATATCTTCCATTTTCTTACTATGGCTTGTAATTTTTTGCTGATATCTAGGCATCTGCTTATGATGGTGAGTTTACTCTGATGCTCAATTTCTCTCTCTTGCATAGGAATTTAGTGGTGGGAGGCTGTGTTACTGTCATTCTTTGATTCTTGGTTCAATCTGTTCTATGTGTTTAGAATTATCCCTGTTCAGTTGCTCAAATCTTGTCCATGGACCCAGTTATTGGTTGTAGACCTACTTGTAAGGGCCTTGGTGAGGGAATCTGTAAAGGCCTGAAAGACCTCTCATTTATTTACTTTTAATTTCTTTGCATGCAATTCCAACAGCCCTTTCAGTTCAAACCCATTGGAATATGTTCTCTGCAACACAGACTGCAAAAGTGTGACAGAAGATCCTGCCTCAAGAGTATTTAGAACCTTGGAAATCAAACTTTCTCAGGAGCTGCTATCCAACCTTTGCAGACAGCTCCCTCCCTTTTCCACTTCTCTCTGTCTCCTCAAAAACCAGTCCAGTCATTAAAAAGGGAGATTGAGGGAGTCAGATCTCTGTAGCCCCATGCCGGCTCTCTGGGCAAACAATAGTATGGCCCTATCTGACTTGGAAGTTTTTGCAGGACATGGAAGACCAAATTTGTTGGCCAAAAGCTGAATCAGCCTTTGGCTGCATCCCTCTCACTCTCCTTTCCTGGGGGGTGGACCCCTGAAGCTCCCTCTGTCCATAGCCCCAGGCATAATTCAAAGCTGTCTGCTCCATGGTTGGGGGTATATGTGCCGGCAGTTGCATCCGCATCTTTTACTCACAGAGTTTTCCCATCAAGATTCTTTTCCTCTGCCCTTCTCTCCTCTGGGTGATGTCCAGGCTTCCCCTATTGTCCTAAACCCTAAACTATTTTTTTCAAGCTGTTTCTGCCTTGCCTCTAGCTATTTTAGGAGGAGAGAAGGGAATCCTGTGCTTCTCTAAACCTCCATCTTCCCAGAAGTCCCCAGAATTCTTGAGTGATTCCAGCCCATGTTTCTCCAGGTGGGTCTCTGAATTAGGGTAACTTTTGAAACACATACTTATCTCATTAGCTTGTGATAGTTTACATTTTTTGAAGCAAATATACACTAATCAGAAAAATTATCAATATTATCTAGAGAAAAGTTAATCCAAAAAAAAAATACTTCTCTAAAACATTTAAGGTATTATCATAGGTTTTATAATGAGAGCGTATGATACCCATTTAAAATTACATGGGTCCAGGAGAGAGCACTTATGCAATGGCAGTATGAGTTGCTTCACAAACATTGTCTGTAGTGAAACAGCAATAACTGGTGAAAATTATATTAAACCAAAACCCATTCAAAGTCTTTAGATTTGTCCTAAGGGCAAGCAGAGAATGGAGTAGTTATTCAAGAAAGTCCTCTAAATCTCTGTAAAAGCAAAGACAAACTCTGGCATTTGAACTCTGACCATCTCCCTCTGATGATGTTAGTGTGATGGGATCTCTACTCCAAGCAGGTATTGCCAAGAAAACACATTCCCTCTTATTAGAGCTGTCTTTCCAGGAGCAGGGGACAACTAGTCCCCACCCACAGCTCTAATACACTGGGGCAGATTTATACTTAAAGGAGAGGCAATCCTTAAGAACTGTTTACTCTGTACCTCTCCCCAAGGTAACTGACTTTATCTGGATCATACCATTGGGAATTTCAAGCCTAAGTCACTTTCAAAAGCAATGGGCATTTTGGTCATGAGAAATTAAGAAAAAACTGCTGGATCCTTAATAGCAACAAGAGAAATGGTAGGTTAGTAGAAGTTTAACTTCTACTAAAGAGAAAATGGAGGAACTAAGCTGTGAAGAAGAACCCTCCTAGAGTTAGAGCAAGCCTCAAACACTAGCCTGAAAGATGACTTAGCAAAGGAATCCCAGTATAATTTTGTCTGACTAGAACAAGTTATGTCCCAGGTATTGCTGAAAACAATAGAACAATCAGCTAGCAATTAGAAGAAGCTGATGGTTGGGTGTGCACACCAGACCAGTAGGAAATTTATCATGAAGATCAGGGAAAGAGTCAAAGAGAGCCCAGCCAAAACCACTATTAGGTTTGGAAGGAAAAAGTATCAGGGTGGCTGTGTACAAGCCCAAGGCTTCAACCCCTAATGAACAGCATCAGAAATGACACACTGTATGGGTAATACATTTCCAAAAACAATCCAGACAAATAACTAAAGGAATACATTGTTTTTTTTTTTGTTGTGAAAAAACAACAACAAAAGATAAACAAAAACAAGCTACATGGGGTGGGTTGTATATGTCAATAGCCAGCATTGCTATCATCTATTATCCAAAATGTCTAGTTATCAACAAGAGCAAAAACTGCGAATTACAAAGTAATAGAAAAGTGAACCCATACACAGGGATAAAGCAGGCAAAGATGCTGCATTTGGAAGGTCCCAGATATTAGATTTAGCAGGAAAAAAATGCAAAAAGCCTATTAAAAATAGTTAATCTTTGTTATTCACAGATTCCATAGTTATAAATTCATCTATTTGCTAAAATTTATTTGGAATTCCAAAATTAATACAGCGTTTTCCTGATTATGGATATGAGCAAAGTGCCAAAATATTTGAATTACCCAATGCACATGATCCCAGCTGAAGTTGAAAGAGGCAATGCTTTGCATTATTTTTTCTCAGCTTTCATACTGTAAACAGGTGTACTTTGTTGTGGCAAGTTTAGTGCCACATTTTTCACATTTTATGTTTTTCATTGATGATTTTGCTGTTTAGAGTGTACCCCAAGCATAGTACTGAAGTGTGTTCTGGTGTTCCTAAGAACAAGGAGGTTGTGATATGCCTTAAGGAGAAAATATATGTCCTAGGCAAGATTCATTCAGTCATGAGTTCAAGTGTTGTTGGCTGTGAGTTCAATGTTAATGAATCAACAATATATATCAAGTGAGGTACGTTTAAACAGAAACACATGTTATCAAGGTTATATATTGATAAGTTGATTAAAATATTGTTATCAGAACCTCATAGGAGCCTAAATCTTTACTTCTTATAGGAACTATGATTTAGTATTCACTAATTGATTGATTTTATAGAACATTATCACTGCAAATAACAAGAATAGACTTTACGTTCAAAGAAGAAAAGAAACCATGTTCCAAGAAGTAAAGAAAAGTATGGGGCAATATCTCATCAAATAAAGAATATTGTTCAAGAAATAGAAATTATTTTTTAAAATATACAAATGCAACTAGAGTTGAAAAATAAAATAAGAGAAATGAAAAATTCACTAGAGGGACTCAACAGTATATGTGAGCTGCCGAAAGAAAGAATTAGCAAAGTGAAAATATATCAATATCTGAATCTGAATCCAAAGAACAGACAGAAAAAAAGGCTAAATAAAAATGGAAAGAGCATCAGAGATGATGTAGGATATTATCAAGCATGTCAATATATACATAATGAGAATATCAGAAGAGAGAGAGAAAAGAGTGGAAAAATTCTTGAAGATATGAGGGCTACACCTTCCTAAATTTGATGAAAAAAATATTAAACAAAACACTCAACAGCTCCACGTAAGATAAATGCAAAACAAAAATCCACACATAGACACATTAGAGTTAAGTTGTTGAAAGACGAAGGAAAAGTCTTGAAAATGGCAAGAAAAAAGGGTACTCCAACAATTATTAGTAGCTGACTTCTCATCAGAAATAATGTAAGCCAAAAGGAAGTGGGAAGATAAATTCAAAGGGCTGAAAAACAAAATAAAATCATCAGTCTATATTAAAAAGAAGAAAAATTTCAAATCAACAATCTTACCTTCTACATTAAAACACTGAAAGAAGAAAACCTAAACTTGAAGGAAGGAAAGGAAGTAATAAAGGTTAGAGAAGAAATTAATGAAACAGAGAATAGAAAAATAATAGAGATATTTAATGAAACCAAAAGCCGGTTCATTGAGGAGATTAACAAAATCCAGCAACTGTTAACAGTATAGAGCTGGAATGAAAGGAAGATGACTCGGTTACTTCTATCAGTAATGAAAGAAAATAAGGGTAGTCAGAGTGGGCTTGTGGGGAAATCAGGAGTGCCTGCTGATGGGTATGAGCTTTTGTTTTCATGGTGAAGAAAAATGTCTTAAAACTGATCGTGGCAATGGTTTCACAACTGTGAATATACAAATTAAACATTGAATTATACACTTTAAACAGGCGAGTGTTACAATATGTGAATTATATCTCAATAAATCAGTTAAAAATAACATTGGTCCTACAATTTCTGGTAGCTTCTTTCCTGGGAAAACACGGCTGATGACAGAGAAAACTACTAATTCAAGTACTGAGGTCCACCACCTGTTTTCAAAATTGAGGAGGAATTTCCAATGGTTTTAAGTTCAGAGGAACCAAATTAAAAATAATCACATGTATACGAAAGCTAGGCCAGATTACAAATGACAGTAGCCGAGCACCCCCTAACATTTCCTAAATATGTGCATAGGCCCTTCTTCTTTTTTTCAGTTTTTGTGACTCTGGGTTGAAAAGTAAATTTGAGCATAACTGAAACTGAGGAACTGTCCTGCCCCGTGGATGCTTGTTTTCTTGATCCTTTTTTACAGTTCATCATCAATATTTTTCTTTTTACATCCATCAGGAGATGGATATATGACAAAAACAACAAGCCAGGAAGGATTTAGGGAGGAATGTGTGGTGGGGAATTACATCTTTGGCACAGTAAAAATCAAAATTAATAGTAGAGGGAGGGGGCTAGAAGGAACCAGAGTAGAACTGTACATTAGTCTCTGGTTTCTCCAGAAATTCATCCGTTTATAATTAAAGCAAATCAGAAAGGGGCTTAGAAGATTGTACAAACACAGACCTGCATAATCATATAGATTAAATCTGGTAAAATAGGAGAATTAGACAAGGAGCTTTGCAAATGAAACTGCCATCCAGCTGCAGATATGAAAACAGAATTCAGACAGGGTTCATGCTGCCAGGGAGGAGAGGCAAAAGCTGTGCTACAGTCAGATAGACAAACCATATTTCCTGTTTTGGGTCTCACAATTCTTAAGATTAAAGGTCTCATTCTTGGGAGACTAAAAAATCAACAAAATTGAACACTGAATATCTTTAAGGGCCTTTGTTCCTTTTAATAATATTTAAAGAAAAATGATAATCCTATTAACAAGAAACAGAGGGAATATTGGTTTAACCTTCGCTCTGAAGTGGTTCATCCAATTCTTTCTGTAATTCCATTCCTCAGTAGCATAACTGATGAACCACAGGAGTTAATCTAAGTGACATGAATGTCTTATATTTTTAAATTATTGTCTTTATTTATTTATTTTGGCTGGAAAACTGTCAATAAAGATACAATATTAAAACTGCAAGTAATTTTTGCATCTTATAGTTCAAATACCTAAGGACAAAATTTAACTGAGTAAATGATTTACATAATGTCAGATAATTGAGGCTAAAACTGCTCTCTGCATATAGTTCGGATCGCAGTCTAGTATTTTTTCCAATTCTAAAGTCACTTAGCCAGTCAGAACACCATGCCTGTAGTAGACTCAATAAATATATGTTGAAGGGAAGTGGACTTGGCCCAGTGGATAGGGCGTCCGCCTACCACATGGGAGGTCCTCGGTTCAAACCCAGGACCTCCTTGACCCGTGTCGAGCTGGCCCATGCGCAGTGCTGATGTGCGCAAAGAGTGCCCTGCCATGCAGGGGTGTCCCCGTGTAAGGGGCAAGGAGTGCGCCCCACAAGGGTTGCCGCCCAGTGCAAAAGAAAGCGCAGCAATGTGTGCAAGGAGTGCGCCCCATAAGGGTTGCTGCCCAGCGCAAAAGAAAGCGCAGCCTGCCCAGGAATGGCGCCGCACACACTGAGAACTGACACAAGATGACACAACAAAAAGAAACACAGATTCCTATGCCGCTGACAACAACAGAAGCGGACAAAGAAGATGCAGTAAACAGACACAGAGAACAGGCAACCGGGGTGGGGGCGGAGGGGAGAGAAATAAATAAATCTCAAAAATAAAAAAAAAATAAATAAATATATGTTGAATATTGTAAAATCTTTGAAATGCACTAGTTAATATGACTTATTGTAAGAATTCCATGTTAAATCTCTTTCAGTAAAAATTAACATTCATCAATCATCACTCACATTTGAGTTTGCTTGCAATATGCTACACAGCTTATTAGACAATTTTTATTCTCATTGTTGAGTGTAAACACGAAGAAAACAAAATAAAACAAATCCCTCTACATCCTCTTCCCCTCATATGTTTGGGAATCATCTACAGGAGACCTGTTCTTTCCTAATGTGACTGGTCACGCGGGCAGCAGGAAACGCAGCCAGCTCTTCTTCAGGACGTATGCGGTCAGTCGGGGCATGGTCCTGGCTCAGCCAGGTAAATGCAGGATCTTCAGTTGTCAATAGGAGAGGCCAAGCTTGATCTCTGTATGTTTCTGGAAAATTTAAGTGATTTTGTCAGGGTATTGCTTGCAGATAGCTCCATTAGTAGAAGAGACTTATCCAGCTCTAGGCTCAGAGTCAATTCTGACAATCAAATAACCTATGACTATGGATCTGGCAAAACTTGCTGGCATCCTTTTCATCTGGTACATCAGAAACGAGAAAGTATTTCTCACACACATTTTATTGGCTTTCAAGGCTAGCTCAGTGGACATCACTGAGAAATCCCAGGTCTTCCCTTGGGCTAAAACAAAACTTCCCTTTAATAGAACTAATGCTTAGGTAATGTGCCTTAAATTCTACTCACTGTTCTAAGCATTTTTTATGGATTAGCTCAGGTAATTGTCAAAACAACACTATGAGATAGGTGATATTTTTGTCCTCATGTTACAGATTTAAAAATGTGAAGCCTTGAGAGGTTGAGTAACTTTTTGCACTTGAATGCAGGTCTTCTGGGCAGCAGGCTCCATCCTCAGCCCCCACTAGCCTTACCCCTCCTCTAGACTTGTGTGCAAAATAGCGGTCAAAGTGTTTTCAGGTGTTCATCTGCAGTGAACCAGACTGGAATCAGGAGTTTTGCCTGGAGTGATATAATTGAATTGTGGGAGGACATATTTTTGAGCCAATACTTTTTGACTTGTAATTGCAGAGCAAAAGCCAATATTTCTTGCTTTTGTGTGTGTGTGTATGTATTTTGTTGCTGTTGTAAGATGAGAAAACAAGAGGAAAATCCATATCTCATATCTCATTTTGGTAGGCTTTTTTACATCACTTTTCTATTTTGACCTGCTCCAAAATTAAGAGAACTTAAAACTTCAGGAATCATTTGTCAAGTGATTCCAGTAACACAGCTTTTCCTTTATTCTAATTTTTTCTGCAATTCTAATTTTTTATTATATTGCCTTCCCTAATTCTCCGTTGTTATCCAAAATAAAGACTTAAATGTACTTTAAAATATCATTTGTAGAAGATATATTTAAACATTTTTCAAAAAAATTTAGAGTGATATGTTTTAAAACCTTTCTGAGATTCATGAAAGACTCTTCAGAGCTGACATTTGCAGACAGGACAGTTTTCATGTATTCAAAATATATATCTAATGTTGTCAATAATGTCGACCTTTTTTTTTGGATATGTGAAATGAATGTAGTCACAAAGCAAATAAGAAAACAGAAAATCTGGGCAAAATGTGCCTAAGGCATCAGATTTATTTCCATAAATGATGTAAACTAGTTACATATAACTAGAAAATATGATTACTATTTCGGTAGTTTGAAATTTAAATTGAGTCCTATTTTGTCATGTGTTTGACCTACCTTGTCTTACCAGAACCCAACCATAACCTCCATTGCAAGAAGTGGCCAAGGTATCAGAAGTTTTGGAATACAACATAAATTTCCTCACAAGCAACTCATTAGCCAAATATCCCAGTAGCCACTGCCACATACAAATAAGAGTCATAGATACAGTATCACAGTGTCATTTAGAGTGACCTATCACAAATGGTGTCTGTAAAGCTTGGGGTGCATACGCAGCTTTAAAGTACTCAGAAACCTTTTTATCCAAGGGACTTAGGAAAGGAATATATTCTACAGAGTCATGAAGAACTTACCCCAAATATGCCTGATTCTTCAGAGAGATTGTGAGTGAACAAAGACTGAGGGAATCCCACAGTTCTGCAGATTCCACTAGCATTTTCCAGAACCCCATAATTTATGGGGACCATAATCCTTTGAAAAGCAGTAGACATTGACTAGACACTCTTGAAGCCATTTCAGGTTTCAATGCTATTAGCTTGAACATCCTTGAAAGCAAACACAACTCTTTCTCTTCATAATCTGAATAAATTCTTCATATGCCCATGGATAATTATTTGCTTCTGACTAGGAAAGAATATTTAACAGAGTCTAATAGAAAAGTGTAGTAAACATTTTAAAATATTATCTAGGAAGATATATAGTTTGGCATGAATCCAGTTTAAGTGATTTCAAATGGATGATTTAGAAGTGCACAAGGAAAAAAAAAAAATGCAGTGGCCAGAATAGAACATGTTTTTCAGTGATACTGTAGGAAGACAAGAAGGAAAGGATTCCCAAAGACCAATAGGACTTTTTTAAGGGTAGTTTTTTGAGGCCAGAAGAGGATTAGATTAAATCAGAATGATTCAAGCATCCAGCTGGCTGTGTGGCTCATAAACGTGCCATGATGGCATCTCAGAATATCCCCTGAGTCTAAAACTTTGTTACACATGACAGGATAGTATTACCAATAATGACGGCAGTCACTGCTTCAGTAGCAAAGCAGCACTTCCTGCACCACCACTTTTTAATAGAACATATGCTAGATATGGGGAATGGTCAAACACCAAGTTAGTTGGGTACGCATGGTCGCTGGAATAGTGATGGCCAAGAAAGTTTGCACCCTAACCAAATGAGACCAAGATTTAGACCTCATCCCTGTATAGACAAAGCTTTATTCTGCTCCATGATGTCAAACCTCAGAATATTCCCTGAATTCTAGCTAGTGATCAGGCAGAGTTTGGAGTAGAAAATTATGGATAATTAAAAACCTATTATATGTATCAATAAAACTGATTTAAAAGAAAAACAAAAACCTATTCCCATTCCCTGAGGAGGAAGTGCTATCTCAAGTCCTTCTTTAGTTGGGTCAGAAGATTTTTCTTAGTACTTCCCCCCAAAAAAGTTGTGTTGGCAAGCTAAAGTGTGATTGTGGTACATTTGATTAAATTAATATATCTTTGGATAAAATAACAGAAGTAGTGATTGCAGTCACTAAGAGTTACACTAAATACTCCTTAAGTATATGTTAGAAGATTTCATTGTAAGGGAAGACCAAGTTTGACTCTTATCCAATAAGCTGGAGTTTTCTGCCAGTATGAGTCATTTCAGCAACATATCTGAATACACAATATATGTTCACATCAGTCCCTGAGAGATTAGTAGGCAATGGGAATGCTCAGCCTTGATTAAACTGGGTGATTGCAATTCCTGATCTTGATATCTTAAATTCAGCTCCTTATAGGAAAATCATTCTGCTCAAGAAGAGAATAAGAAAACATATAAATTAAGTGCTCAAAAGAGGGCTTATTTAAATCTAATGGTTAATTTATGCCATAAGGATTTCTTGGTTATGTCTTACCTTCTTAAAAAGACCCCCAAAGCAATGTCTTTCAAAGAGGTCTACTGATGCAGGTGAAGCACAATACTTTATATTTTAAAAAGTAAAAACACTCAACAGTTCAAGATACATTTCAACCCCAAAACATGGGGAGTCTTTAGATTGCTGTCCTACTCTGAACACCCATTTTGATTTTTCATTACATTTTTGTTCATGCTTTTCAGTTGTGAAACTAAATGAGAGCATCCCTATTGGAAACCTAAACCTTTGAATCATCTAACCCTCAAGAGCAAAGGCTGAGAGATAGAAAGAAGGCAAGTGGGGAGACTTTGGAATGCCTTGCAGAGTAATGCACAGTTGATTTTTTTCCCATTCCATGCATGAACTATATAGGTTAGGGAGGAGTCATTGCTGTAGCTTATGATTACTTCACACCAAGGTCTGTGTCATACTCATATTTGTGCTTACAGGATCTAATACAGCATCTGCTATCTAAGTAGGTAATTAAGAAACACTCGCAACATTTTTTTTCCATTTTTTAAATTTATTGGAGTATATCACTCATACATAAACATATGTAAACCAGAAGTGTGTAGTACTAGTTGTGAACTTAACAAAACAAGCATGCATAACTTCATACAGGGCTTTCAGACCTCAGTCTACCACCAACACCTTGCATTGTTGTTAAACATTTTTAACTAATGATTAAAGAGCATCGTCAAAATATTACTACTAACCAAAATATCTTGCAGTTGGTGTATTTTCCCCCCACCCATTTTTATTTTATTTTATTTTTTATTTTTTTTTAAAGATTTATTTTTATTTATTTAATTCCCCTTCCTTCCCCTCCCCTCCCCCGGTTGTCTGTTTTCTGTGTCTTTTTGCTGCGTCTTGTTTCTTTGTCCGCTTCTGTTGTCGTCAGCGGCACGGGAAGTGTGGGCGGCGCCATTCCTCGGCAGGCTGCTCCCTCCTTCGCGCTGGGCGGCTCTCCTTACGGGCGCACTCCTTGCGCGTGGGGCTCCCCTACACAGGGGACACCCCTGTGTGGCACGGCACTCCTTGCGCGCATCAGCACTGCGCATGGGCCAGCTCCACACGGGTTAAGGAGGCCCGGGGCTTGAACCGTGGGCCTCCCATGTGGTAGACAGACGCCCTAACCACTGGGCCAAAGTCTGTTTCCCCCATTTTTATTTTTATATCATTTATACATGAACATACATAAACAATAATTGTATAGTAAAAGTTATGAACTTAGAAAGCAAACATTCATAACATCATACAGGGGTCCCATTCGTCAACCCACCACCAACATCTTTCATTGTTGTGAGACATTTATTGCAAATTATGAAAGAATATAATCAAAATCCTACTACTAACTATAGTCCTTAATTTACATTTGGTGTACATTTCCCCCAACTCACCAGGTCTTGAAGATATTTTCCTACATTTTTTTCTAGAAGCTTTATGATTTTTACTTTTATATTTAAGCTTTTTTTATCTATTTTGAGTTCATTTTTTAATAAGGTGTGAGGTAGGGGTCCTCTTTCCTTCTTTTGGCTATGGGTATCCAGTTCTCTCAGCACCATTTGATGAATGGACTGTTCTGCCTAAGCTGGGTGGTTTTGACAGGCAAGTAAAAAATTATTTGACCATAGATGTGAGGGTTTGTTTCTGAATGATCAGCTTGGTTCCATTGGTCTATGTGTCTGTCTTTATGCCAGTACCATTTTGTTTTTACCACTGTAGCTAGGTAATATGATTTTAAAGTCTGGAAGTGAAAATCCTCTACTTCCTTTTTAAGATATTTCTGGCTATTCAGGACCCTTCCAAATAAATTTGATAATCATGTTTTTTCCATTTATTTAAAAAATGCTGGTGGAATTTTTATCAGAATTGCATTGAATCTGTGTATTGCTTTTGGTAAAATTGACAACTTAATGATATTTAGTCTCCTAATCTGTGAGCATGTAATGTTCTTCCAATTATTTAGGTTATTTTTTTTTAAATTTCTTTTAACAATGAATGTAGTCTTCTGAATACAAGTGCTTTACATTGTCAGTTAAGTTTATTCCTAAGTATTTGATTATTTTAGTTGCTATTGTAAATATAATTTTTCCTGACTTCCTCCACAGATTGCATATTACTGATGTCTTTCAAAGTCTATTTCATTTGATATAAGTAAAGCTACTCCAGTTTTTTGTTGTGATTGTTCTTACTGCATGTGTGGAATATCTTTTTCCAGCCATTCATTTTCAATCTATTGTTATCCTTGGGTCTAAGGTGAGTTTCTTGCAGACAGCATAGAGATGGTTCAAATTTTCTTATCCATTCCACCAGTCTGTGTCTTTTGATTCGTGAGTTAAACCATTAACATTCACTGTTATTACTGTAAAGGCAGTTCTTATTTCACCCATTTTGACCTTTGGGTTTTATCTGTCATATTTTATTTTCATCACTCTTTTGAGACTTTTAGTTACTTTTACTGATATAATCTCCATTTCTAGACTCTCTTCCAAACGTTTCTCTCCTGCTTTTCTTTTCAGACTGAAGCACACACTTTAGTATTTCCTGCAGAGCAGGTCCTTGGTTATAGACTCTCAGTTTCTGTTTACCTGTGACTATTCTAAACTCACCCTCATTTTTTTTTTTAAGAAAATCTTGCCAGATATAAGATTCTTGGCGGGAAGTTTTCTCTTGCAGTATCTTAAATATACCACTGTTTTCTTGCCTCCATGGTTTCTGATGAGAAATTGGCACTCAGTCTTATTGGGTATCTTTTATATGTTATTCATTACTTTTCTCTTGCTGCTCTCAGAATTCTCTTTGTCTTTTGCATTTGACATTCTCATTAGTATGTGTCTTGGAGTTGGTCTATTCAGATTTATTTGAATGGGAGTACATTGTGCTCCTTGGACATGACTATCTATGTCCTTCAATAGGGTTGGGAAATTTTCCACCATTATTTTTTCAAATATTCCTTCTGCCCCTTTTTCCTTTTCTTCTCCTTCTGAGACACCTGTGACACATATGTTTGCATATCCTTGCTATCATTTACTTCCCTGAGACCTTGTTCAATTTTTTCCATTCTTTTCATCTGTTCTTTGGTATGTTCAATTTTGGAAACCTTTCTTCAAGCTCACCAATCCTTTCTTCTGCCTCCTCAACTCTGCTATTATATGATTCAATGTAGTTTTAATTTCATTTATTGTACCTTTCATTCCCATAAGATATGCTAATTTTCTATGTATGCTTTCAAATTCTTCTTTGTGCTCATCCAATGTCTTCTTAATACCCTTAATCTCTTCAGCCATCTCATTGAATTTATTAAGGAGATTTGTTTGAATATCTATGACTAGTTGTCTCAACTCCTGTATGTCATCTGTAGGCTTATCTTGTTCCTTTATCTGGGCCATATCTTCCTGTTTCTTGGTGTGGATTGTAATTTTTTGTTGGTATCTTGGCATTAGGCTTACTAGATGTATTTATTCTGGGTGCAGTTTCTCCTTCTAGTTTAGAGCTTCCTGCCCTTTCTCCCTTGCTAGCTGTATAGTAGGAGCCAAGGATGTTGTTGGTGCTATAAACTGTGGAGCCTCAATCTGCCCTCATTGCCCCAGAGACCAATGAAGCTTCTTCCAACTTTCTCCTTTGTCAGGGGTAGGGACAGAGTCACAGCTGTGTGGAATAATCCAAGTCGTGCAGGCTTACATTGTAGTTGCCCAGAGAGATTGATGAAGCTTCATGCCCCTTTCTCTATGGCCTGGGACAGGGATGGAGCTGCAGGTATGGGCAGCAATCTATACAATGCAGGTCCAAAATAACCACAGTTGCCTTGGTAGACTTCCGACTATACAGTCTGTGCCAGCCAAGTGTACTTGCAATTACCTGGAGAGGCTGGTTCAGGGCCTGCCAGCTTCCCGCTTGCTGGAGGTAGGTCTGAAGCCTAGGTTAGGACTGCAGGTTGATCTGGGTGAAAGAAATGGCCCCTACTGTCACTGTGATTATCAGTCAGCCCAGCTTCCCCTCATGCTGAGGGCAGAGTCAAAATGGCAGCTGCTGGCCTCTTTCTGACTTTGACAGGTTCAATCTTTAGCTGTTCTTAGGGTTATACTTTAGCCAGCTGAATTTACTAATCAGTAGCTGAAGTCAGTGGTCAACTATCTCTTCCTCCCCTGTATTTGGAAAATGGAGCTTCCAATTCCAGTCACAAAACAACTTCTGGGGTGGCTTGCACCACCAGAGTAGGATGATCACTAGCCTCCACAGTGTGGCCTATAATTTCCTGGAGAAGTTGGCACAGGTCCCCCCAGCTTCCTCCCTGTGGGAGGTAGGGCTGGAGCTTAAGCTAGAGTGTAAGTCTGGTGTGGATGGAAAGAAATCAGTCCCCACCGGCATGTGATTTTCAGTCCTCCCTGCTTCCCCTTACGCTGGGGGCTGAGTTAAAATGGTGGCTACCAGCCTCATTCTTACCTGGACAAGTTCAAACTTTAGCTGTTCTTAGGATTACAATCAGTTGCTGAAGTTGGTGCCCAACTGTTTCTTCCTCCCCCATTTTAGGGAAGTGGAGCTTCCAATTGCAGCCATGGAATAACTCCCAACGTGGCTTGTGCCACCAGTGGAGGATGTGCAGTGACCTCTGTGGCATGGAGTGCTCTACTTTGAATCTTCTCTGCAGATGGGCAGTCTACTCCTTTCATTCATTTAATGATGCTGCAGGATACTCGTGGTCTCCTAGAGCCCCCAAACAGGTGCTTTAGATATTTCTGGGTGATTACTAACTGCCCTGTAGCATGAGGTGACTCTAGGAGCTCCTTACTCTGCTGCCATCTTGCTGGTTGTCCTCCTTGCAACAAATTTTTTTTGTGCTGTGGCTGTTAATCAATTTCTAGAAGTTTAAGATTTATCTATGCCTAACTTCATTCTTGTTTCACCAGGCATTTAGAATTTGTAGTGGTTTTCAAACATGGATTCAATTTAGAGTTACTCAGAAACCCCTTTAGAACACCCAGAAGCTTGGTGCCTCATGCCAAAAGACTCTGGTTCAGTCTGGGGTAAAGCCCTGGCATCATTGTTTTTACAAAACCCTCCAGGAGGTTCTAATGTGCAGCCTGGCTTGAGCATCATTTCCACTGTCCAAGAGCAGTGCTTCTCAAACTATAAGTTGCTTACAAAGCATCTGGAGGTCTCGTTAAAAGGCAGATTCTGGCTCAGGAGGTCTGGAGCAGAGCCTGATAGTTTTCATTTATAACAAGCATCCAAGTGACGCAGCTGCTGAAGGTAAGGTGGCCAACTGTCCTCATTTGTCTAGGACACAGGACTCTAAGTGCCAAGAATGTCCTGGACAAACTGGGACAGTCAATTACCCTTGTTGTGGGTCCATGGTGTACATTTTATATGGTAAGGCCTGAAAGGAGAGGTTCTGAAACTTGAGTGTCCTTCAAAATCACCTAGAAGGCTTATTAAAACCCAGGTTGCTACAATCCACCCCCAAATTTTCTGCTTCCGTAGGTCTGGGGTGGGGTCCAAGATTTTTTCAGTCATAAAATGTACCATGATGATGCTGTTGCTGTTAGTCAGGGGATCAGTATTTCTGAATTACTGGTTTAAATCAGCAGTTCTCAAACTTTTCTGCACATTGAAATTGCCTGAATCCCTTTTAAAACTACTGATGGCTTGAGTTCATTCCAAGAGTTTTTTCTTGGGTCCAGTCAGGGCATTGTGATTTTTAAAAGCACCTCAGATGGGTTTAATGTATAGTCAAAGCAGAGTTTCATGGTCAATACACATATTTATAATTACCTATAGTTCAACTATAAATTAGTTTGTATGTATTTGATTATATTAGTCTGGTACTTTGTGATGCAAAGTACCAGAAATCTGTTGGCTGTTATAAAGGGTATTTATTTGGGGCAGCAGCTTACAGTTACCAGGCCATAAAGCCTAAGTTTTTCCCTCACCAAAATATTTTGCCACTTGTTGGGCAAGATGGCTGCCAACGTCTGCCATCTTCTTTTTGTCTTGCCCTAACTCCACACCTCTTCACTCTGAGAAATCCAGTGCTTTTCCTTTCTAAGCTTTTCAGGGAAGCATGACTCAGTCAGTTGAGTTTCCTCTTGGCTTCTCCTTAGGCAGATCTGTTAACTCAGCTGTCACTCCCTATTTCTTTCCACCTTTGAAAATTGAATAGACATCTCATTTCTTCTGCTGTTTTATATTACATTCTCTTTATTTTTTTCAGTTTATACCATTTTAGAATGGCATTTTAGAAGTCTTCTGTTAGTGGGTATTTTGGAAGGAGTTGAAGTGTAATGTTTTCAATCTGCATATTTACTAGGATGAATGAAAATCTTTCTAATTTTCCCTTTCACAAAGTCATGATAAAAAAAAAAAAAGGTTTGCAGTCTTGTCCTACTTGGAAAGAAGTGTCACCCTCACGTCCCTGACCATCCTCCCCTAGTACCAAAAGGGGAGGTGAGAAGGAGGCTGATGGGAATTAAGGCCTGACCTGAGCAAAAGCTGTCCTTCTTGGTACACACAAGCCAGCTCAGCTGTTTCACTTTGACATTTGGGATCAAAGTTACAGATAGTAATAAAAGCTGCCTTTGTCATTCTTTGTCCTCTGGGAGTATAATTTCCCTGGAATAGTGCAGATATAGGTAAATAATTCCTGACAGCATCCAGGCATTCATGAAGTCCCTGTATAAATATTATAATATTTATATATATACATAATTATATTTATAATAACTATATGTATAAATATGCATATATATATATAACATGATTTAAAAATATATATTTCAGTTAGAATGTACTACTAAGGATTAAGAGTGCTTAACTGAATTGTAGGAATCTGGATATGTTCTTTTTTTTTTATTTTCCAAGTTATTTACCAATGAGAATTCATTGCATATTAAATAAGGAAAAATGCTGTAGAGTTCTCTAACTCTGGGTCTCCAACTTTATTTAGTGAATGTAAATGTTGGTTATTTGGGGGGGAAATAAAGAAATCTAGGAAAAGATGGTTGTGAGAGGAACTTGAACTGAGAATAAAATGTCGCCCATGTTTTAAGGTGAATTATTAAATTCCAAACTGGTGCCTGGGGAAATCCGGTTTAAATGTCCATTCCACTAAGCTGGGAGTTATTCTGGACTTCTTTCAGCTTCCTGGGGATTTGGGGAGGTCTCAGGGAAAGAAAACAAGCTGCAACCCTGCTCCCTAGGGTCGCTAGCCTTGCTGCTCTATCTCCTGCAACCAGCAGCCCTTCATTTGCTTTGGTGTTTCAATCCAGAAGAACACCTTCTTTGAGGCTGCTGTGTAGATTTTCCAATGTGTCTCATCAACTGGGCAAGAAAATGGGGACTAGAGGGATTTGCCATGTACATTGCTCAGTACACTTGCTCCGTAAAATTGTTTTTTAATATTCCACTCAGCCCAGAAACGAGTTTAACGGTTTTCTGCAGCGCAGTAATTTCCAGAATGCATGTGTGAGGTCACTGAGCCATTGTGTTCCTCATCAGAGTTAAAGGAATTGTATTAATCTTTTCATTGTTTCCCCTCACACACAGCAGAATGACTGATTGCTTGGCATATGCTGGATACCACATGGTGCCAAACAGATGGAGGCAGTTCAGGCAAAAGCTGGGTGGGGCAAAGATGTACTCCACAGTTTTGCATTTGTGAAGAGAAACAACTGGGCGAGCTTCTCTTCTTTCCTCCTCTGACATTTGGATTTTGAACGAGGGGGAAAAAAACCTGACAGTTAATTGCTGTCAATGCTGTTGATCTGGATCCTATTGAAGGGGAACACATTTGCAATTAGTACATAGAGGCAACCAACACTCCAAATGAATCCGTTTAATTCTGGAAATTATAAATATATTAAAATATTTAATTCTTAATTCTGAAACTGAAAATTATTGATGTCTTTGCAACCTAGACCTCTTTCTCTTAGTTTTCTTGCTACATGCATGGTCCTTTCATTTATTTCAGTAAATATTTTTAACACAGTAATCATTTATAACACTATGCCATCATTATCCCAATGCCTGGAGATAGTGCGGGAAATAAAACAGAAGCCACGGTGCTCAGGTCACTTAAATTCTAGTGGGAATTTCTGGTCAATCAAGATAGTGAGATCCAGGATTCTTTTCCCTCAAGCAATCCTTGAACTAGTGAAAAATGGAAGGGCCATCTTCCTCACACTCTGGAAAAACAGTTAAAGTATTGCAGTAACTGGGAAAGTGCTGAATTTTAAAAAATGCAATGTAAAAACCAGTAAAAGCTCCTGGTGCCTTTGCTGGACCCTCCCCCTTCCCATCACCAGCCCGTACACCCACTGTGGGCCCCTGGCCCTGATCCGGAGAGAGCAGATTAAGCCCTGTGTGCATCTCGGGGTGGCTGCATGCTGGCGCCAGTCTATCAGGCGGCAGCCTAAAAGGCTGAACCAGGACACAAATATCTGGCTCATCTTCCCAGGGCTTTTCCTGCAGGCAGAAGGAACTTGCAAACAGCTAAAGTAGTATAAGAAGCAATTACATAAAAGTGGCCTGGGCAAAGGATTACGGGCTTTGAGAGCAGTGGGAAAGGGATTGTCTAGTTCATAGGCAATAGAGGACGCCTTCAATTTCCTATAGTGGGGGAATTCCTAAGGCCAGGAATTCAAGCCTAGGACAAGACCCCGACTCAGAAAAGCTTCAGAGGACCTCCCAATTTTGTCTTGGCTGATCTTGATAGGAATGGGAAATTCTGAAGGAGACCACCATCCACCCTGGAGCCGATTTGTGAAGTGGTAAGTTATTTTTTTGCATTGGTGTGCTTGTTCTGTTAGTTCCTGGCAGTCAAATCTCTGTCATATTACTAGCTGGACAAAGTGTAGGGAATGGAGGGCTCAGGAACTAAATTCCAGAGTTAACATATTAAAATACTAAAAGGTACAATATGCAAAAAAGATTATAAGACAAACATGAAATCATGGGCCATTGGAAGCAGCAAGATAAAAATTCAGAACTCTTGAAAAAGACCAGACATTGGAGATACCAGTCCAAGACTTTAAATAATTTATCTTCAATATCCTCAAAGAGATAAAGGAAAACATGGAGAAAAAAAATCAAGGATATCAAGAAAATAATGAATGAACAATATAAGAATAGCAATAAAGAGATAAACCTTTCTAAAGAGACCCAAACAAAAATACTGGAGTTAAAGACCAAAATAGCAGAAATAAAAAATTCCCCAGAGGGTTTCAGCAGCAGATCTGGAGTACTGGAGTCCTTTAAAAGCAGAGTTAAAGTCAGAAAGAGAAACCAGGAGAGCCTGCCATGGGCATTGCCATGTGAGAAAAAAGCCAAGGACCACGGATCCCTGACAAACAGTCTCAGAATGCCACAGTATTTAGAAAGAAAACACCACCTTGCTGATGTCTTAATTTTGCATTTCTCTTAACTTCATATCTATGAGCCAAAAAATTACCATTATTTAAGCAAAACCTTTGCATAGAATTTGTTTTAGCAGCTAGGAAACTAAAACAGGGAGTTACTGTTTTATATAAGATAAGAACAGAAGATATCTCCAATGAGGTAACCCTAGGAAGTGAAAGAATAAGGTCTGTGGGAGTATGAAGAAAGAGAATTTAAAGATCCTGATTAGAAATCATTATAATTCAACCTATGCCAGGTTGAGGCTGAGTGAAACCCAGAAAATCCTGTTCTTAAAGTTAATCGATTCCTGTGCTTGTACACCATGCAGATGGGACCTTTTGATTGGATTCAGTTAAGGGACCTTCCTTTTGATTAGATCAATTCAATAGGGCATGACCAGGGTGGGTCTTAATCCTCTTACTGGTGTCCTTTATAAACAGAAGAATAAAAAGTCACAGAAACTGAAAAAAAAAAAACGGCACAGACAGAGAGAAGCCTCCAGCAGTTGAAATCAACAAACCTGGGGAGAGAAAAGCCACAGATGGGGCCTCTGGAAGCTGAAGTAATGAGGCCTGGAGGAGAGGGGAGAGACAAGCAGACTCAACCATATGCCTGATCACCACACCGAGTTCAGGGAGAAGGTGAGCCTGGAGGAGAGGGCAGGGACTGGCGTTCATAGCACACTTGACAAACAGCAAAGTGTCAGTGCAGTTGAATAAGGTAAGCAAGGGGGAGACTGGTAAGGGATGAGGTTAGAAAGGAAGCTAGTTAGATATGAGATCACGTAGGGATATTTAGAAATTCATAAGGGTTATCTTCTATATTGAGGGAGACAAGAAACTATTAGAGAACTTTGAGCAGAGAAATGACATGATTTGATTGACTTTTCAAGTCATGTTTGTTTGGATTCTGCTACATGCATTGTTCATGGGAATGTACACCCAGTACATCTGCTTTGTAAAACAGTTTGGCAGTTCCTCAAAAATTTAAATATACAGTTACTATATGATCCAGCAATCTTATTCCTAGGTATATACCCAGAGAAATAAAAACATGTCTACACGAACATGTGCCCATGAAGGTCTATAGCAGCATTATTAATAATTGCCTAAAAGTGGAAACAAACCAAATGTCTATCAACTGATTTAGGGAAAAACAAAATGTAGTATATCCATGCAATGGAATATTACTCAGCCACATAAGTTAATGGAGTGTGATACATGCTACAGCATGAATGAACCTTGAAAACCTTATACTGAATGACAGAAGCCAGATACAGAAGGCCTTATCTTGTATGACTCCATGTATATGGAATGTCCAGTGTAGGCAAATCCATAGAGACTGAAAACAGATGTGGTTGGGAGGGGCTGGGGTGAGGAGGATGAGGAATGAGAGCTAATGGCTCCAGAGTTTCTTTTTGGGGTGATAAAAATGTTCTGAAATTATATAGTAAGAATGGCACCAACTTTACAAACGTAACAAAAATACTAAATTGTACACTTAAAAATTATAATAAAGTATTTTTAAAAATATATGATAATGTATGACATACAAATAGTTAAATTCTACACATCGCGGTATGGAGGAAACTCAAAATAAAATGCAACTTGTTTCAGATGAATGTAACTTGGTTACACGTGGATAACATAACCCCACCAAAGAGAACAGGGAAGGAAAGAACCAGCTGAAGCAACTAGAAAACAGTATTTTTACTGGATAAATGCAGCTATGAAGACAAGATGAAATGTATAAAAATATTTTATTCTTGTTATAAAATTCATTTCCCACAGATGTATGATTAGCAACCCTGTAACTACTTCATTTACATTCTGAGAGTGAAACCAATAACATGGATAAAGTACAGATAATAAGTGAGGCTCCTCATTACAGAGAAAGGAGTTTCAAACTAAGTAAAGGGGTGATCTAGAATAACCACGTGGTGTTGGATTAGAAGTGGAGGGATCTGTATGAGCTCATGGTTTTATACATGTATTTATGTGTGTGTGATATAAATAAACTCAGATACATGTATATATAGAGAGAAATATAGATGTATCTAAATATTTGGGTTACTGTACATGTATGTATTTATAGTTTTAGCTCTGACAGCTGAGAGGGTCAAGGAAAAATAAAACCTATATAGGTGAGAGTAGAACTACCACTCAGATGTTAATGTCTAAATATCATTCGCCAAAAAAAAGGAACTAGAGCTCCTTGGAGAAGAGGTTGATTCTAAGTCTGGGGCAGGGAAAATACAAGATTTCTTGGAGTTTCTTGTAGTAACAGAAAATAAGGAAATGTTCAAAAAAGGATACGGCATGCCAAAAAGACACAGAATCTAATCTGAAGGAGCTGCCAATGCCCAGCCTGAAACTACTAGAGCAATAGTGTAATTAATGATAGTATTGAATTATAACCCATAGAATAAAATAAATATCCATGGTTCTAAACTGTTATAAATAAATAATTGAAAAATAAATACACGTAGAGAAGAGACAGCTTTTTCTTACAGAAGAATTCCAATTAATAAATATAGAAAGAATGAGAGAAATAGAAAGTCATTAATGTACAAACTCCAGACTAATATTTGTTGCAGGCAAGGTTCATCAATGCACACTACAATAAGTAGGCACATTTTGTAAAGAATTAGTATATTAGCATAGTCTCAAACAGTCTGTTTAATATGTTCAATTACAAAAGGAAAATAGTAACTTTACAGAGAAAAAAAATGGTGGCTACCTCCTTAATCAAGTGATGAAATAATGAGTAATAAGACAGTAGCAAGAAAACACTATCAACATCATGTCAGTCCTGATATAATATTCTGAGAAGTACAAAAAATCATTTTTGTGCTATTTTGCCAAAATTGCATTACCTCCATCTAAATATGAGAAAATATCACACAAACTCAGAATTAGAGAAATTCAACAAAATAGCTATCCTAGTACTCATTAAAAGTGTCAAGGTCATGAAAGGCAAGGAAAACTGAGGAACTGTCAAAGACTGGAGAATATTAAGGAGACACAACAACTAACTTCAATATGGAAAACTAACTGGATTTGACTCCAGATCAAAAAAGCACATTAGAAGAAATACTGGAGAAATTTTAGTAAAGTCTCTAATTTAGTTAATAGCATTTTATCAGTGTAAATTTCCTGGCTTTTCTCACTGTACTATGGTGATGTAATTTGTTAGCAGTAGGAAAAGCTGGGTGAACGTTACAAGTGAACTCTCTGGACTAGTTTGCCAACTTTTCTGTAAGTAAAAAGTTATCATAAAATAATTTTTAAAAGGATGTTATTTCAAGGGCTTGGGGCTGAGCAACCAGAAATGAGTTTCTTTCATTAGCATGGGCAAGACTGTCAGAGTTGCAGATATGCTCAGTGAGATCAGAAGTTCCAGCTTGGACATGTGAGGTTTAAATTGCCTGTTGGAAATGGAAATGGGGAGTGGGCAGCTGAGTGCATGAGGAGATGGAAAGAGATGGGGGCTGATGGTGTCAGCTTGAGTCTGGTCAGCATATGGATGGTATTTAAAATTATGAGACTAGGTGAAATCACATGGAGCTTGAGTATAGAAACAGAACAAAGGAGTACCTAGGTACTCCAATATTTAGAACTCATGGAGATGTAAAGGAAACAACAAAACATAGGGAAGAGGAAAGAGTAATGTCCCAAAACTCAGGTGAAAGTGTTCCATCTGTATGAAATCCTGCTACTAAATAAGTAAAATGACGACTAACATTGATCTATGGTAATGAGGAAGGGAGTGTGGCCCTTCCTTAGCTCTAATTAAGTGGGTACCGAAACCTCCCTGGAGAGAACTCAGGAGTGATTTGGAAGACAAGTGCTGGAGATAGCGAAGATGGAAAACTCTGTTAAAATTGTTCTGCTGAAGACAGGTACAGAGGAATGAGATGATGGTCAGAGAAAGGCACTGGATCAATTTACTTTTTTCCCTTTTCATATGGGAACTTCAATATGACATTTGTCTGCTTTCGAGAAATTCCATTAATAAGGGTTAAAATTCATCTGCAAGAAATTGGGGACAAGGCCCCAGCTGGATCTGATGCACAGGTGGAAGGGTTTCCTTACTCAGGAGCATAGATGTGTATAGGAAGGGAGCCTGGGAATGACTGCAGCTGTTTTCTTCTGATTGTTTCCATTTTCTCATTAAAATGAGGCACAATATTATGATCTGAAGATAAGGATGGAGAAAGGAGATGAAGGAGGTTTGAGAATGGGGACTAAGGTGTGACATAGTGACCTAAATGTGTAGGAAAGGTTAGAGGATTGCCAGGAGTTACCAAGAACTTGCTGGAAAGGGGTGGCTATCAATTTAAGAAGAAACAAGTAAGACATTCAGTTTTATGAAAGAAGGTATGGAATAGTCAGAGAGTTACCTGTAACAAGGACTCCAAACTCCAAGGAAGGTGGGAAGGGAAGTAAAGACATGGGGGGGTGGGGGAGGGCATGCTGAGATATAGTGAAAAGTAAAGAGTCATGGACTATAGCCCTGGATGGAGAAGATTGAGATAGAGGATTTTGCTGATGACTGATCACACATTCCAAGGTGGTTCTTTCTAATTTTTAAAAATTTCTAATAGCTCAAAGTTTATTTAGATTATTTTTCTTTGACTAATGTCTTAGTTTGCTAGAGCTGCCAGAACAAAGTACTATATAAGATACAGGACATACATACAATAAGCTGTTGTATTTACATATTAACAATGAACATTTTGACACCAAAATTATAAAATAATACCACTTCCAATTGCTAAAAAAGTTTAAATACTTGTATTTAAATACAACAAAACATGGGACAGGACATGGATATTGAAAACTATACAAGGCTGACAAAGATGATCTAAGAAAACCTAAATAAATTGACAGATATTCTGTGCTCATGCATTGGAAGACTTAACATAGTAAAGATGTCAATTCTTTCCAAACTAATACACAGTTATAACTGAAAACCCTGCCATTTTTTGGAGATATAGACAAGATTATTTAAAGATTCATGTCAAGGCAAAAAATAAAAAGCTAAAACAATCTTGAAAAAGAAGATAAAAGTGGGAAGAATTAGTTTACCCAATTTCAAGAATGATCAGAGAGCTACAATAATAAAGATTGCATGGCATTAGCAGGGATGGAAACAGATTAATGGAAAAGAAAAGTAAACTCAGGAATGGACCCTACAAATATACTCACCTGCTTTTTGATGAAGATGCTAAATTTATTCAAAGAAAGAATAGCAGTCTTTTCAATAAATGATGCTGGAGCAATTGTACATCCATAGGCAAAAACTGAACCTCGACCTGAGTCTCATATTTTATGCAAACACTAATTCAAATGAACCAAAGCCTTAAATATAAAATGTAAAACTATAAAAATTTTATTGAAAAAAAAACAGGTGAAAATATTTGGGATCTAGAGCTAGGCAAAATGTTCCTATACTTGACACTAAAACAAAAAAGGAGAAAATATTAAGTATGACTTCATGAAAGTTAAAAACTTTTGCTTTGCTAAAGACATAAGCTACAGATAGGGAGAAAATATTTGCAAACCACATATCCAAGAAAGGACTATACAGATAAGGAATTCCCAAAATCAACAGTAAAAAGACAATCCTATTAGCAAATGGACAAAGGACATGAACAGTGATTTTACTGATGTGGATAAATAAACACATAAAAAGATGTTCAACATCATTAGTCATTAGGTAAATGCAAATTAAAGCCGTCATGACCTAGCACTTCACTTCTGTCAGAATGGCTAAAATAAAAGTAATAACAACATCAAATGATGACAAGGATGTGGAGAAACTAGGTCAGTTATACATTGCTGGTGGGAATGTAAAATGCAATATGGCAGTTTCTTGAAAAATGAAATAAACAAAAAAGCAGTAACAAAGGAACTATACATACAATAACATTATGATCCAACAATTGCACTCCTGTGCCTTTATCCCAGAAAAATGAAGACATATTTACGCAATTTATGCAATTTTTGATAGCAGCTTTTTTCCATCATAGCAACCAACTGGCAGATATGCTTCAATGGGTGGTTAAACACATTTTGGCACCCTATACTTGAGAACAGCACCCAGCAATCTCAAGGAAGGAACTTCTGACACACTACTGTGCAGCAACT